>NC_048220.1:99392956-99439625 GCF_002007445.2 Ailuropoda melanoleuca | reverse complement strand
TTTTTTTTAAAGATTTTATTTATTTATTCGACAGAGATAGAGACAGCCAGTGAGAGAGGGAACACAAGCAGGGGGAGTGGGAGAGGAAGAAGCAGGAAGCGGAAGAGCCTGATGTGGGGCTCGATCCCGTAACAATGGGACCACGCCCTGAGCCGAAGGCAGACGCCCAACCGCTGTGCCACCCAGGCGCCCCGTACTGTTGGATTCTATTAGCAAGGATCTTGTTGAGGATTTTGGCATCCATATTCATTTCTTCCTGCCCTCTGAATATTGGAGTGTCCTAGGCTCATCCTTAGTCTTCCTCTTTTTTTTTTTTTTAACCTACATTCATTCCATTGGAGAGTTTGACTGGTCACCTGGCTTTAAATGCTATCTTCTAATTTATATCTTCAGCCAGACTTCTCTCCTAAATCTCAGACTCCTGCATTATATAGCATACTCAGCTTCTTCACTTGATTACCTGATAGACATCTCAAGTGCAACTTGTTCAAAATTGAATTCCTGATCTTCTTTTTCACCTCCACCCCAAACCTGCCTTATCCTAAGTCTTTCTCTTAGCAGTTGATAGCATTTATATCCTTCCATATGCTCAAACACAGTGTGTGGAGACATGCTTGAATACTTTGTCTCTCACACCCCACAACCAGGCTGCCAGGAAGTACTATGCACTTGGCCTTCAAAATGTATCCAAATTCAACCACTTATCACCTCTACTGCTGCCAGTCTAGCTTGGGTTAGTTCAGTAAACTTCTAACAGAACTCCTTATGTCTACCTTCCTTGGGGTCTTTGCAGCATTCTGTTCTGTCTGTCTGGAATGCCAGTTCTTCAGATATCAGCATGGCAATCTCCTTTAGGTCTTTGCTCATAGGCCACCTTTTCAATGAAGCCTACCCTGACCACACTAGTTACATATTACATATACATTAACTCATCTATTAAGTTTATTTTTATTCATAGTCTTCACACAACAATAGCAATTGCTCATAATGAGGCTGTGCAGGATATGTACACCCTCCCTATACTCACCTTGACTCATGGATGGGATGCCATGCTCGCTTGAACAATGGATAGTAGTGGGCTTGAGCTTAGGTTCCTCTTACCCTTCCAGACCATCACCCCAGGATTATGGGGACACCAGATCTCTTGGATGCTTTGAAAAGGGTGTCACATGGTAAGGATAGTAAAGTGGGGAATCTGTGTTCTGAGCACTATTTGTTTCCTGCTTCACTGGGTGGCTTTGAACAAATGCCTTGACTTCTCAGACCTTACTTTTCCAGCTTAAGAATTTCCTTTTTTGGTAAGTGTCTGTAAACTTTGCAAAGTTAAATTTTCCTTCTGTTCTTATGTTGATAAACTAATTAAAAATACAGCTTATCAAAAAGTACAGCATAGTGGGTACAAGTATAGACTCAGGCTGCTTGGGTTCTAATCCTGGCACTATACTTATAAGTTGTATGACATTAACTTCATCCCTTCTGTCTCAATTTTTCTGTCTATGAATAAACACAATAACAAGACCTCATTGTTATTTCCGGAGATAGATGATCTTATTTTGGTTGTAAGCGTTCGGAGTGGAAGGATATGCATGGAGACATTGAGCGGAGATCCCAACAAAAATTTCTTTCCTGACCAAAAGGGATTGTGTCTGTGGGAAAGTGAGAATAGCAACTGTCATCCATTGACTAAATGAGTTAGTTTGGGACTGACTAATTGGTGGACCTGCTCAGTAAATGCTATTTGAATAAATAAATAAATGAATGTATCTGGGAAATAATACTGTACCTGCATCCTAGAAACCTGTGAAGTTGAATTAGATATCTAAGTAGGAAAGCGATTTGAATTTATATTGCCCTTTTACACTAAGTATATCAAAGTACATACAGTCAGTTCTGGCTTATATGTGTGTGGTCAGCTATGGTAGATTTTTGATGTCCTGCTGTCTTTGCAATGCATGCCAATTTGGTTTTGGGCTACCTTTCTTTATTCTTAGGTTGGGAGTACCATGGAGGGCACCATAAGGCAATGTAAACTCATTTTAGTTGCAGTTTAGAAATAATGATGAAGATAAATTGGGATTTGGAAATGTAAACTGAGTGTTCCAAAGCTGAATGAAAATGAGTTTTGCATTATCTGTTCATTTACATTGTTTACATAGCACTTCCCTTCCCACAGTGTGAATAATTACTGTGGGGAAGTGGAAAGAACGTGGGATTTAGACTTGGATACATCTAGCTTTGAGTCTAAGTTCCTTTACTTTATAGCTGTTGTGCCCTTAGCAAGTCCTCAGTTTTCTTATCTTTAAGTATAGGTGTTATGGACTGAAATTCATAGATTGAAGCTCTAACCATGACTTTATTTGGAGACAGGGCCTTTAAGGAGGTAAGTAAGGTTAAATGAGGTCATAAGGGTGGGAATTTTATTCAATATGACTTTGTCCTTATAAGAAGAGGGAGAGGTACTGGGGTGTGCATGCGCATGAGGAATTGTACATGGGTCATGTGTCATGTAAAATTGCAGAAGGCAGCTGTCTGCAAGCCAAGGAGAGAGGCCTCATCAGAAACTAACCCTGCTGACACTTTGATCCTGAACTTCAAGCCTCCAGAACTGTAAGAAGGTAAATTTCTGTTGTTTAAGCCACCAAATCTGTTTTATTCTGTTATGGCACCCTGAGCAAACTAATGCAATAGGTAATAATGCTGCTGCTGCTGGTGGTGATTGTGATAAGAGTCACAAATAATATTGTCACCATCAGAGAAAGCATACTATAAAGATTTAGAGTGAAGTTTTGAAGTCAAAATTAGCTAGCTTGTCATAGCTCTGCCAGTTACTGGGTCTGTAATTAGATTTTTAACCTATCTGAACCTTAGTTTCCTTAGCCATAAAATAAATATCCAAATAGCACCAATCTCAGAGTGATGTCATGAGACATCATTGAATAAGTTATTGTGTATAACATGTTTAGTACACAGCTTGTGTATGTCATGAAACAGGATATATGCTTTATACATACTAGTATTTAAAAATCACACTTGCACAACTTACCTTATAGTTTTGTGAAGATGAAGCAAAACATTGCACATGAAGGTGCTGTGTAGAATTTAGTAATTTTATTGTTAAAATAAAGATGTGACAATTTTGGACATTTGTAAGCATTATTCATTTAACAAGGACTTAATGTGTTTATATTATATAGAAGCTTTCATTCATAAACTTTCATTCTATGGTATTTCTCTTCAAGTTTCTCAGATGAGTCCAAATGTTTTTGAGTAGTTAGGTGGCTGTGCTTTTGGTCAGAGCTACAGCAATCTCAGAACCGTATTGTTTGAGTGGCTTCCAGCAGGCAAAAAGTTAAAACTGCATTCTAATGATCTCCATGACCCAGATATAAAAAGGGTTGGTTGTTAACGAAACATAATCATTATTTTTAGGTACAGAATTCTTCAAGGATAAAAATTAATAACAGAAGGAAGTTCAGATCTACAAACCCTTTATAGCATGAGTTTAAACTTCAGGTTGCTTGATGCTTTCAGTCATGCTTGGGTTTATTTAAAAGATCAGAAAAAGATTGTCTTGATTTTTTCTGTTAAGTTATTTTTAGGAATTTTACCTTTTAAATTTCTATGTAAATGGGATCTTTCCTTAATATGAAATATTCTAATGGATTTTTGCTGACATATAGTAAAGCTATTAATTTTTATTTATTTATCTTTTATCTTACCCCATGTTGAGCTCCCTTGTTAGTTTAAATCGCTTTTTAATTGATTCCTTTGGATTTTCTAGGAAGATAATTATGATTGCAAAAAATAATTTTGTCTTTTTCTTTTTAATATTTATTTAACATTTCTTTTTCTTGTCCTACTGCATTGGTTAAAGCCTCCAGAGCAAATCTCAATGATATGGCATCTTTGCTTATTCCTAATTTCAACAGAGGTATCCTTAGTCTTTCATCATTACATAAGTTTGCTGTTACTGTATGATATATATTTTAAATATCATGTTAAGAAAGTTTCCTGAGGTTTCTAGCTTAGTAAGAGTTCATAATTTGATTTGTTTGTTCTCTTCTGTAGAACTCACTAGTCTCATTTATTCAGACTAGGGCCGTCTTCCTATTCCCCCTGGGCCCATAAGCCAAGGCCTAGGAGGGAGTTGTTGGAAAATGTGGATGAATCCTAAGCAACCACAATACCTCATTGCATAGATTCTTCTAAGTTAAGCCAACTACAGGTACTTGAACAAAACTGATCAAATAAATCACTGAAAAAAATGAATACTAATTTTTTTGAACTCTCAAACCAAACCCAAATGTTATTTTTTAATTGAGTGAGAGTCAAAGAAAAGGTTTTTTTTTTCTTTTTAAAACTCCCTAGGAAATTTGTTCAAAGCAGTCCCAAAGCTATATATTTTTTGAGTACTGTTGAAACAGAACAAAGGGAGAACTTCAAATGTCTCTAAATTCAATCTTCCAGGACAAATGCTTCATCCATGCAAAGTCCATGGTAACAGGAGGCATACTGCTGGAGTTGGGGTGGCCAGACTCTGGAAGTGGCAGCAAAACTCCAGATCTTGCTTCTGATGTCACAGTATTACTACAGCTTCACCCCAGGACTTTAACAGAATATGAATCTTGGTCAACATGGTATTAGGAATCCAGCTCAAGCCATCACTTCCCAGGATACGTTCTTGAGGAGGGATAAGTAAACTGCATGCACACATATATATGTAATTCATCTGTAACCACCCCCTACTTCCTGTCATAATGACAAAGCAAATGGCATTAGCTACTTTTCTATGTAGGTGTAGGTGTTTTCCTATGGAAAAGTTGTGAAATAGGAAAAATATGTCTTCAATCCTTCAGTTTTGCATCTCTGTCCCCTTCCATGTTTTCAGGAAGGGTCAGGTCTTATTTGTCTTTGCAGTACTAAATGGTCCCACCATTTAAAAATTTTAATATTTCAGGGAAAATTTCTTTGCCTGCTGTCCTACCCCTATTTAGGTCAGTTTGAATCTTCTGATCACCTTACTATCCCAACTGAAATGAAATTATTCCCATGGGGTGCCTTGGTGGCTCAGCCATTAGGTGTCTGCCTTCAGCTCAGGTCATGATCCCAGGCTCCTGGGATCAAGCCCCGCATCGGGTTCCCTGCTCCACGGGAAGCCTGCTTCTCCCTCTCATACTTCCCTTGCTTGTGTTCCC
The DNA here is from genome assembly GCF_002007445.2 of Ailuropoda melanoleuca. NCBI lineage: Eukaryota > Metazoa > Chordata > Mammalia > Carnivora > Ursidae > Ailuropoda > Ailuropoda melanoleuca. Next base: position 99,434,430 of record NC_048220.1, on the reverse strand, counting down.
TCTCTCGCTGTCTCTCTCTGTCAAATAAATAAATAAAATCTTTAAAAAAAAGAAATGAAATTATTCCTGTATTTTTGTCTATTTCTCAGTTTAATACCTGTCTTCACAACTAGAGGTTAAGCTCCATGAGGACAATAATTTGGAATGTGACTTGCCCATAGTATATTTCCAATAAATATTGAACAGATGGTTGGGTGGATGACCTGGAGAACCACAGTAAGAGAACTCTAATATTGCTTTTGCTGTGGCAGTAGTTGCCAGCCTTTTTGAAGATGACCATAACCTGCTCTCTGTCTTTTTAAATAATCCTCATTTTATGATATCCCCCGTGACTATAATAGTAACCAGGTCTAACAGATGAAATGCAATTCTCTAAAAAACAAAATTCAATTCAAGTTCCATCCACAGTTTGGTTTCATTCTTACATCTCACTATCTTCCCGAGGTAAGAACATACTTTGTACTTCCTGCTCCTTTGCCCAAGATGTTTCTCTCTAAAAAGCTCTGTTTCCTCAGCTGTGTAATGCTAACCCTCATTCCAAACCTAGTTTAAATCTCACCTTCTTCAGAAATCCTTCTCTTACTGTTCAGTTCCTCCCTCTTTCCAAAAAGTCCCCACAGCACTTACATTCCGATGCTCTTACTCAGTACATAGCCTTGGTGATGTTGAATTTAGCTCTGCCACAGGCTGTGTTCCCTGGGAAGCAGACGGTGAGGTAGATTTGAGTGAGGTAGGATGTTTGTTAGGGAGTGCCCTTTGGATTAACATTTGTAGAAGGGAGATAAAGGAGTGGGCAGAGGGAGAAACAGACCTGACATGTGGACCTTACCAGAACCCCACTAATGAGGGGAGCTATGGCCAGTCAGAGTTGTTTGACATTGACTAAAATGGCCCAGCTCTTCCATTCATGTTATAATCAGTCACTGGATACGGCCACCTTGGGCTGGGAGTGATCTTGGGCAAGGCAGTTCACTGGAGTGGCAGCAGCTAAAGGCTCTCTGTAGATAGCACTCCCAGCAGGTGGAACAAATTCTTTTTCTTTTCTTTCTTTCTTTCTTTCTTTCTTTCTTTCTTTCTTTCTTTCTTTCTTTCTTTCTCTCTCTCTTTCTTTCTTTCTTTCTCTCTCTCCCTCCCTTCCTTCCTTCCTTCCTTCCTTCCTTCCTTCCTTCCTTCCTGAGAGAGGGCAGCACATGTGGGGGATGGGCAGAGGGAGAGGGTGAGAGAGAATCTTTTTTTTTTTTAATTTAATTTTATTATATTATGTTAATCACCATACAATACATCCCCAGATTCCAATGTAAAGTTTGATGCTTCATTAGTTGCGTATAACACCCAGTGCACCATGCAATACGTGCCCTCCTTACAGCCCATCACCAGTCTATCCCATTCCCCCACCCCCTCCCCTCTGAAGTCTTCAGTTTGTTTCTCATAGTACATAGTCTCTCATGTTTCATTCCCCCTTCTGATTACCCCCCTTTTCTTTATCCCTTTCTTCCCCTACCGATCCTCCTAGTTCTTATGTTCCATAGATGAGAGAAATCATATGATAATTGTCTTTCTCTGCTTGACTTATTTCACTTAGCATTATCTCCTCCAGTGCCGTCCATGTTGCAGCAAATGTTGAGAATTCGTTCTTTCTGATAGCTGAGTAATATTCCATTGTATATATGGACCACAGCTTCTTAATCCAGTCATCTGTTGAAGGGCATCTCGGCTCCTTCCATGATTTGGCTATTGTGGACAATGCAGCTATGAACATTGGGGTGCATATGGCCCTTCTCTTTACTACGTCTGTATCTTTGGGGTAAACACCCAGTAGTGCAATGGCTGGGTCATAGGGTAGTTCAATTTTTAACTTTTTAAGGGACCTCCACACTGTTTTCCAGAGTGGCTGTACCAACTTGCATTCCCACCAACAATGTAGGAGGGATCCCCTTTCTCCACATCCTCTCCAACAATTGTTGTTTCTTGCCTTGTCTATCTTTGCCATTCTAACTGGCGTAAGGTGGTATCTCAGTGTGGTTTTGATTTGAATTTCCCTGATGGCTAATGATTTTGAACATTTTTTCATGTGTCTGTTAGCCATTTGTATGTCTTCATTGGAAAAGTGTCTGTTCATATCTTCTGCCCATTTTATGATTTGTTTATTTGTTTCTCGTGTATTGAGTTTGAGAAGTTCTTTGTAGATCTTGGATACCAGTCCTTTATCTGTGGTGTCCTTTGCAAATATATTCTCCCATTCCGTGGGCTGTCTCTTAGTTTTTTTGACTGTTTCCTTGGCTGTGCAGAAGCTCTTTATCCTGATAAAGTCCCATAAGTTCATTTTATCTTTTATTTCTCTTGCCTTTGGAGATGTGTCGTGAAAAAGGTTGCTCTGGCCGATGTCACAGAAGTTGTTGCCTATGTTCTCCTCTAGAATTTTGATGGATTCCTGTCGGGTGAGAGAGAATCTTAAACAGGCTCCACGCTCAGTGCAAGCCCATCACGGGCTTTAAACTCACGACCCTGAGATCATGACCTGAGCCAAATCAAGAGTCAGACACTTAACCCACTGGGTCACCCAGGTGCCCCAGGACAATTTCTTTCTTAAAAGGTGATCAGTGTCTACCACAAGCTTGTTAAGGTACAGACCATGTCTTATATATCTGTAAAGGCCTAGAGTGCCTAGCGCTGTGCTTAACACACAATCAGTGTTCTGTGCACCAATAGATGTTAAATGAATTGCCAGTTGTTTTTGGTCTAGGTTCTTATTTCTGACCATGTAATGAGTTCTTTAAAATAAAGAATACTTGCTCCTCCAGAACGTATTACTAGGCTTTTCACATAATACAGGAGATTGATCTGGCTGCCTTTTAGAACTAATGCACAGGTGTATGTTTCATAGTTGAGTACGTGTCTGTTTTGGCTTTCTATTTCAAGGCACATATGTCATGGTGGGTGAATGCGTGTTGTGGTTGGTGTAGATTGTGGCTGAGGGATTGGGGGTATGCCTGTGATGTAGCTGAATATTTATATTGATGTAGCTGGTTGTGTAGGCTGAGTTTTTGTGGTGCCGTTTTAGTGCATGTCTTCTCACGATTTGGTGTACATAAGTGGTGAAGTGTACGTGGCTGGTGTTGGTGTTTGTGGTGGTTGAATTTGGGCATGGTGACTGGGGGATGAGACAGAGATGAAGTTGTGAGTGTGTGTGTGTTGTGAGGGCTGTGCGTATGTGTGTATGTGTATGGGTGTGTGTGCACATGAATATGCACGTTCATCCTTGAGTATGAGCACGTGGTGGCTAGAGTGCATCTGCCCTAGCTGGGGTATGGCGCACGATGTTGGCTGTTGTTGGGAGCCCAGACTCTAAGCTGTAGGCCCGTCTCCTCTGGCCTTGTGAAGGCTGAGCAGGCCCCATCCCCAGCCCTAGCAGCGTGAAGTCCCTCCACTTTCAACAGACAGCAGTATCAGCCATAATTAAAGCTAATTATTCCACGGTGCTCTGCATGTGTGTTGGCCTCCAAAGTACCCTGCGATGAGCGGGGAGGCAGCAGGGCTGTTTTTCTTCATAAAAACTTATGAGGAGCGCTGAGCAGATTAACAGCTTTAATGACAAAAATTACCGCTTACAACACTGACTTCAAATCAAAGAACAATATCCGCAGACAGATATTTTCATGGTTTTCATAACAATTCATTATAGGTGGCACCAAGGGATTACATTTTTATTTCCCCTGTGTCGTCTTTCTCAGACTCAGGTTCATTTCTCTTAATGAGGCGGCGGAAGATAAAGGGCAGAGACAGTGCCTCCATGGCGGCTGCTGTGCGAGAGGCATTTAGGGTCACAGAGCCGTCAGAGCTCCAAGAGGAGGGGCTGAGGAGAGAGAGTGATGGGAGCAAGAGGCTTCCTGCCATAATGAACCAAAATTAAGACATAAATTCTCCCACCTTTGTTCCGACAGCTCCAACTTGGGGATTCAGCTTTTTAATGAGGAATGGATCAGAAGCAAAAATTATTAGCTAATTAATTGTACAGAGAACAAAACCCCCCAAAAAAAATCTTGCAGAAAGGATTGGGAAAGGGGAGCGATCCTGTCCCAGCAGCTCTTTAGAAGTAGCACTGAAGGGAAAGTTTCCATGTCTGCACAGTGGCGTTGGGAAGTGGGGATGGGTGTGTGGGGGGCTGGTTCTTGTTTGCCAGGCTTGGCTTGGTAAGATAGAATGTGGTGGAGATCCAAAGGGCTTATGGGAAGGAGCCTCCCGTAATGCCCACTGGCTGACTCCTTTAACTCTTGACAGAGTGGCTTTCTGATTGAGCCAAATAGAGCAGAACCATTTGAAGAGTCAAGTATAGTGCTTCCCTTGGTGTGGCTTCTGACGCCTGACTGTTGGATCAGTGGCACTCAAGTTTAAGTGTTCCTAAGAACCACTTGGGAAGCCTGGAAACGTACAGCTTCCTGAGTCTGATTCACTAGGTCTGGGCTGGGGCCTAAAGATCTGCATTTAAAACAAGTGTACCAGGTGATTTTTTCTGCCTACTTAAGATTAAAAGCCACTGGTCAGTGCTCAGACTCAGGAATTCTATTCCATTTCTTATCGTCCCCAGATTCTGCACGTGATTTTGGACTGTTTATTTCTTTATTCTATGTCTTGGTTTCCTTGTCAGTGCACAGAGGACAATAATGCCAGTTGAGAAATTACTTTGAGATGAATGCCTCATTTGCTTTCACTGCTTGTAAAACCCAAATTAAATCTTGAAATCCTGGCATACTCTTTACAATCCATTCAGATCTCTAACAGGTTTATAAATAAAATAATTAAAACAGAAAAATATATTGCTTGTCATCAGGTTTTCATTTTGAATTTGGTCTTTACTTTCTTTGCTACTATTTTTCTGGTTACTTGTAGGGTAAAGATTTTAAAATTTTTTGTTGTAGGACTCCAGAAATAGAGATAACAAAATGGTTGTGACAGGAATATGAGAAAAGGCAGATGGGTCTATAGTGCATTTAGTGTGCAGCAGACAACATCTGAGTGTCTTGATTAAAATTTGTCAGACTATACATCTCCTTCTATCAATTTCAACAGGTCAAGGAACATTAACACTGCAACTATCTGTGAGGGGCAAATGCAACTGCATATGATTATCTTTGTGTATTAGACAATGAGGGGATCCTGCATCATACAATTCTGATTATAGCTTGTATGCTACACATTGTGCTAAGTATTGATATTATGGAAATAAATAAGATACATTTCTTGCCAATATGAAGCTCATAATCTAGAGGAAACAAGGTAGAGGAACAGATAATTGTGATATTGTGTGATCATACATCCTGGGTACCATGGAGGTACAGAGGAATGACGCATCATTCTTGGTAGGAAGCAGAGAGATTCAATGTGGAGGCTTTGGGAGAACGTCATGGCACTGGAAGGCAATGAAGGGAGATTCTTATTGGTAGGACCAACATCACAATAGTCAAATGGGTAAATATTTTTTCGGGCACATTCTCAATCTCTGGTTTCAACAACTCTCTCTCCACTTCAGTTTTCTCCTGATCCAGGGAAAACCAATGACTTGGATACCTAGGGATTCTTTTGTGGCTCAACACCACCACAATGTGCCTTTCTCCACACTCCCACTTGCAATAAATGCTTCCTAACCACCAACACTTCACTATGCTGTGCTCTAATCATTCGTCTTTCTAAATGATGACTTGGAACAACTTCAATTCTCTTGTTTCCTTTTGCCTGTGACATTAAATAGTCACTAAGGTCCATTGCTTCTATCTCTGCAATATCTTTTGATTTCTTCCTCTCTTTCTTTTGAATCTTCCATCACCCTACACCAGATTTTTATCCTCTCTGACCTAAATTCTTAACAACCTTAAAGTAGCCTTTTTGCCTTTAATTTTTCTGCCATTTGATACATTCTCTACATGGCCATATATATGTTATTTAAAATAGAAATAGGAAGAGTTACCTTTTTTCTTACATTTGTTGGATAAATGCAATCACTTCTATGTGGCCTTAGAGGCCCTGTATATTTTGACCCAATTCCAGCCTTTCTAAGATCATCTTCTTCTGCTAGGTTCTGGCTTCAACCATTCAAAATTCTCCAGTATTCTCTCCAGTGACTCATTTGTCATCTTTTGAGCACACAATATACATCCATGTTTTCATGCTTGTCTAATATGATTCCCTCTGCTTGGAATGTCTTTTAGAGAAATTTATATTCCAATTCCTTCCTAGAAGAGTTAGAAATAAGATTGGATAATTGAGCTGATTAGATGATTGGATGATTGACATCATAAGTAGCATCTCCTCTATCATGAGTCCATGTAATGGATAAAAAAGAAGTTCATATGGTTTGGTCTAGCCCTTGGTCTTAACAATTCAACACATTAAGCAGTGTTTCACTACTTTATTCTAACCAAGCTGCCCCCAGTCCCATTCTTAAATATATGTTGAGTAATATTAAATATTTACAGTTGATTTCATAAAGTATTGATTCCTTTTGGACTTCTGTCACACTGTTGGAATTTAATGATTTTTTTTTTAACTTAAGCACTAAACTTCATTTTTCACCTATGTGAAAAGTGCTTATGATATTCCAGACATAGTTCTAAATTATTTACCTGAAATTAACTCATGAAATTCTCATATTAGTCCAACATGGTAGGTTCTCTTATTATCACCATTTTAAAGATGAGGACACTGGAGCCACAGAAAGTTCAAATTACTTGTCCAATAAGTAGTGGCCCTCTGGCTCCAGAACCTGCGTTCATATATACTGAGCCAGTAATTATGTGCTACCGAATAGGGAACTGTTTAGTGGAGGTATTAGGTAGGCATCCAAATTCTGTCTGGTCATAGCCATTCCTCTGCAAGGTTCCTAAAAGATATATGCCCATAACAAGGCCATGTAAAGAGACATTTTATTACCAGCTTGTGCTTAGCCTTGTACCTAAAATAGACTCCTTTGGGCCACCTGGAAGACATGTCTTGCCTTAGACAGGAGACCGAGGCCTAGAATCTAAGCTGGCAAAGAGGTCTCCTTTGCCCCCTTTTCTGAGTACTTGTGTCTCTTTATCTTATCACTCTATTGGTGAGCAAAGGTCAGTAGCAGGAGCAAAAATAGCAAGAAAAGGCATTAGTCTTACTGCCTACAGCAGAGATGATTTAGACTGCTTGGAGATGGGATCATCTAGAAAGCCTTTGTATATGGCACAGTGCATGTTCTTCTTATTCTTAAGGATATTAATATGCATATCATATCTATCTTTGATATATTATAGTAGACTAGAGAACAATGCTGGGTTCATAAGAGGTCTCAATAAATTTTTATAGAAATGAATGCAAGTTTCCATAAGTAGAGAAACACAGTGATGGCTTTATGCATAATTAGGTAATGTTTATGTAAATTATGGTTTACTCATATAGTAGAGTGTTTTGCGGTCATTAAAATGTTTTTTTTTTAATTTTTATAAATAATTTTAAATGAAATAAGAATTTTTAATGATGTAATATTAAGTGAAAAAGCAGGATGCAAGATTATATGATGTGGTCTCAGCTATGTAAAAATAGACATTAATAGTTATTAAAAAAGAGTAAAGATTATCTATACTTGCTTTTCCAGGATATATTGTTAAATAATAAAGCAAGAAGCAGAATAAGTTCTATGGAATAATATCATTTCATGTAAAAATGTATATATTTCAAGTCCACACAAAAAACTGTTACTCTGGGGAATAAGACTGGGGGTGGTAGTGGCTACGGTGGAAGAATAGAGTGGAAGATCTTAATTTTTATTAGACCTTTTTTTTTTTTTTTTTTTTTTGGTTTTTTTTTTTTTCCTCTGCATACATTTTCTTTTCAATAATGAAAGTTTCTTTTTTATAATGGTTTAGATACATAAATGTGTCAGCAATAAGGGGAACATGAGTTTGTGGGCAATTTAATTTTTCTTCTTTTATCTTTTTTGAGTTTCTAGATGTTCTACAATGAATATAATTTATTTTTGTAATGAAAAAAATATTAAACATGATTTGAGACAAGCTGAAAACCTGGAGTGGTAGCCAGGGACAGAATTAGAAGAGGAGTCTCTGTGCTGTTCTTCTAAGCATCCCTTAGGCATGTGTTCAGAGATTGCCTTTCAGAGAAGCCTTGTCCTGAGCACTTACTCCTAGCTGAGCTTTTTCTAATATTCTCTCCATAGCACCTTGTTTGGCATCTTTCACTGCATATTCACCATCATCTTGTTTGTTGATGTGTTTGGCTATTAAATATTTGTGTTGTCCTTTGGGCTATAGGTTCTGATCTGGGATCACATCTAGTTGTTTACTATACTCCAGCACTCCAGTCCAATGCCTGTTGAACAAGAGGTGCTCAATAAATATTTGTTGAGTTACTAAATGAATGGGTGAGCACTCATCCTCTTCATGATCCTTACATCCTAGAACCCATTGACAAAAGTCTTTGTAGATGAGAGGAGAAACATCCACAATGGACTTATGCGTTAGCATATTGGCTAAGTATGGTCCCGACCAAGGGTCCCAACCCCAAGGTAGCAAGAGGAGAAGGATGGGCTCAGGAAATGAGTTAGAGGAAGGAGAGGGGTGCCTTATACTTAGGACAGCTATGTCATACTGTCACATGGGCATTCCTATTGGCATGGTGGCAGGCATCAACTTGTCAGATTTATGGTGCAGGCCTATTATCACATGGCCATATATATTGGGAATGAGGGATAGAAGGTGCACTACCAACTGTTATCATTAGCCCTGGTGAACAGTTACATTTCATTTGCAAGGAAGACTATGATATTAGAGGTAACAGAGAATTGAATGTTAGCAAAGAATTTGGAGAGCTGTATTCTTTAAGACTTGGCTGGCCTGAGAGCTGGCTGTGTGTCTTTGCTGTAGTCAATCCCTCCTCTCCAACTCTTGTTTTCTTATTTGTAAAGGGGGGCACTGAGTGATCATCTCTGAGAATTTTGGGGTATACCATTGAATGATTGTGTAAAATAAGGGCTTTTCAGGGCTTGGTGGAGAAACTTTTCAGTATGATTTCCAGGCACTGTCAACAGGGTCCCAATGTGAGACATGGTGCAAATGTGGGATGTGAGTCTGGTCATGGATGAAGGGCTATTGTGATATGATAAAAGGTCATCCCCAAATCTTTCTATAGAAAAGAGTTACAGTCTTCAGTGATTACAACCAATAAGATGCATGAAATGGATCATGTGTGGGCATAGGTAAATTCCGGCTTTGCCATCTTCTATCTGAGTGACCGTGGGCAAGTTTGTAAGCTTCAGTTTTCTACAAATGAGGATAATAATAGTAATACTTATTATTATAAGGATTTCTCTAAGAATTAAATAAGAGAATGCGTGAAAAACACCTAGAATGGTGCATGGTCCATACTACTGGTCAATAACTATCAGCCTTTTAAATTTAATATAATACCAGTTATAATTACAGATTGTAGACCATGTGCAAGGATTCCACTGGTTCTCCATAAGCCCTGTTTAAACCCTGTTTAAAGAAAACAGAATTTTCTTTAAAGGAGTGCTATCAGGGTAAAATGCTTCCTGCTCTAAAGAAAAGTCTCTACCAAGGATGTACGTATTATTAATAAAGCCACCATTTTCACCCTCCAGGTGCTTGGTCTCCGTCACCTCCTTTGGGTCTTGTAACAACTTTTGTGGGGTCAGTCTTCCTCTTCCCTGTGTGGCTGAGCCTCACCAAAGTTACCTGCCTGAATGAGGGGGCAGTGCCAGGGATGGGAACCAAGGTCTGTTTAACTTCAAAGACCATGCATTTAACCCCTGGGCTATACAACCTTTTGCAACTGTTATTTGTGCCTTCTCTCAGTTCCACTTTCTGGCAGCCAAAGGTCACTCTTGTCCTTCCTCTTCTGTTGTCGGCTTGTGGGTTGTAGAGGGTGGGAGTTGGTCTTCTGTATTCCCCATGGGTTTCCTGAGCCTGTCTTCCATCTGTTCCAGCATTAGTTGCAAACTGTGTGTAGGGTCTTCAACCCTAAGTCCTCCTGACACTTCCAAATGAGAGAAGGTGACCCCAAGTTCAGGCCAGCATGGGCTGTCCACAAAGCGTGGGAAAATTATCAGCAGAGACAAAAAAAATTTTCTCCCTCAAGAACTGTTTTTGTAGGGCTGCATTTTCCGATGTGAAGAGCACATTTTTTGTTAATCTACTCTCAGTGGCAGAATCGGGGAGAGTGGGAACAGGGCTATTTTATCTACCCAAAACAATTCATCAAACGAACTCAGGGGATCCGAGATAGTGTCTAACAAATAAAAGTCAACATTGCTCCCTTTGTCTTGGGCCACACATGCAAACCATTTCTTTTAAAGGTAAGAGGGGTCATCTTGATGTTCTATGGATGTCAGCAGGCACCACATGCTTTCTTTTACCCCTTCCTGTCCCCCAGGGAAACCTGGTGATCTCAGAGGCTGCTTAGGAGGAACAGTGGGAAAGAAATGAATGTCAAGGGCAGACAGAAAGAACTTGGTCATTGTGGAGAGTTTGGGCTTCTGTGGGAAAGAACTGGCTAGGCCGCTGGCAAAGCACTGAAGAGCAGAGACACAGTTCCTCTCATGGAAGGCCTCCCTCAAAAACACGTTAGCTTTCCCTCTGCTTTGGGACAAGAAAGGTAATAATAATGATTTCAGTTAATGTTCCCTGAGCTCTTTCAGAGTGCCTGGAGTGAAGCTAAAGGCCTACATAGACAATCTTATTTTATCTTCACAGAAGTCCTGGGAGGCAGTGACAATTATTATTCCCAATTTCTGAATTGGCAGCTGAGGCTCAGGGAGGTAAAGTCACTAGCCTGAGGTCACACAGCTAGAAGGCAGAGGGATTTGGACATGGGCGATCTGATTCTAGTCCCATACTCAGAGGCCCAGACAAGCTGTGACTTGCTCACAATATTAACTCAAGCTCGTTAGAGGGCAGAACTAGAATTAGAATTTAGGGCTTCTGATTTTCAGGGTTTTTTGGCAATATTACATTGCTTTTTGATTTGAACTGTCACAGGAATGACATTTTAAAGGAGCAAATTCAATACAGCATTCAATTCATTCAAATTAGTCTCCTAAATGAGTAGAGAAGCTTGGTAGTCTCTCTTAAACATTGTCAAAGAGCAGTCAAGGTGATTTTTTTGGTTGTTGTTAAACTCTCTTATTTTTTTTTTTCTGAGTATAAAAGAAACAATTGCAGAAAATTTGGAAAATACGATGAAGTAAAAAAAAAAAAATGCTACCACCCAGAGATAATGTTAGCATTTTAGCATGTTTTAAAAAGCATAGCTGATATCAGGATATATATGTATATATATTATTTTATTTTTACAACTTAAAATTGTATTAGCTATGACAAGTAGGTTTTAAATCTAATGCACATCTGTTTGATTGATATTTAAAAGGCTTCCGAGGCCTCATCTAGGTTCTTGGTGTTGTGATGAACTAATGATAATTGCTATTGGTTCATGGTTGAGGACTGCATCTGGAGAGGCATTTATTTGGCATACTGTCAAGGATTGCATCGTGGCTGCACTCCATTTGAAGACATTTTGATGATAGTTTTATTTCTAGGAACAATGATGTTGGGACAAACTGAGGGCTTACTCTCATATTGATGAGGTTTGCCTAGTGGCCTGGATTAGAGCCAGGATTTCCCTTGCTGCCAATACGCCATGTGCCAGAAGGATATGGGTAATCTCTTGGTAGGTATGTGGAGGCCCCATTCCTGGGGACAGAGGGACTAGCTGCAGGAGTAACTACTTCTTTATAAACTCAGCCCAGACACATCCTGGCAACTGAATAGCATGCCTTGCAGAGTTTGTCAATGCCACCTTACCCCTTCCCATGTTTGTCTGGATACTTGCTTGTCATCTTGCATGTGGCTTTCTGCATAGCCAAGAGCAGAAGTCAATCACTGATGTTAGAACCCTTTGCTACTGTTTACGAGTCTTATTAAATCACCAAAATAGTGATCGCTGGAACCTTAGGGCTTGAAAGTACCTTCAGGTACATTCCAAAGCCCTTATCTTATAAAGAGGCTGCCAAATCTCACTGAGTGTGACAGGGGCAGGTCATCCAGCTAGTGGCAGAGCCAGGCCTGAGGTTAAGTTCTCCTGACCTGTGTTCAGTTATTCTCTTTCCTTGTTGATTTGTTTTTAAACTCTATGGCATTACATTTTTTATAAGGAGAAAAAGACATTGATGAATAGAGTTAGAGTCCTACAAAAATGATATACTTGGGTGCCTGGGTGGCTAAGTTGGTTAAGCGTCTGCCTTCGGCTCAGGTCATGATCCCAGAGTCCTGGGATCAAGTCCCACGCTGGGCTCCCTGCTCAGTGGGGAGTCTGCTTCTCTGCCCCTCCCCTGGCTCATGGTTTCTCTCTCTCTCACTGTCTCTCTGTCAAATAAATAAATAAATAAATCTTAAAAAAAAAAGGAATGATATAGAGAAAAACATTGTTGAGTAATTTACCTTTGCATCTTGATTCTTCTGGTTATCTATGTCTACTATGACTGGTTTCCAAACCAAAAATTACATCAAGGAGTTATTTGATTTGTGAATTTATTTTTAATCAAGGTTTCATAAACCTTTAAACATAAAATTGTGTTTACTTATATAGTTATAGCTAACATTTATTGAGTAAATACTGTTTTGAGGTTTTACATGATTTTTCTCCTTTAACTTTCCCACAATCCTTGTCAGTTAAGTATCAGGAATATGCTTACTGTACAGATGAGGAAAACAAGGCTTCGAGAAGTTAATCAGAGTCAAAGCTTACAAATGATATTTTTCTTTCTGACTCACAAATCTGTTATCTTGTTCACTATACCATTCAGGTTCCTGGTTCACATTTGCATACGTATGACATATGTATATATAGTTTAGGAATCAACTGACTTACTGAAAAGAATAGAACTACATGGAATCAGCTAAATCTGGGGTACAAGGTCACCATCCCCATGACTAAAGATCTTTGATTATTTTTTCTGATATACTGTAAGCTGGCACCTGGTGGCAGGTCCTCCAAGTCAGATTTAACTGTGTTTAGGAGTCTTGATGTCACTTACGTCTATTGTAATGGACTGACCCAGGTCGACATTTGAGCTTTCCAGTGGTCAGGCTCTCTTATCCAAACCAGTCTCCATCTGGTGGGCAATGGGCTTTCAAAGTGGTTGAATTCATGGAAGAGAAAGGGTGAAGGTGGCAAGGAATGGGACTGATCTCTTTTGAAGTCCTGCTTATGATTTTGGAACCATGCTCCCCTTGAGGTCCTGATGCTCTCTCATCAAAGGCCTGGTAACTTAATGGTTAAAATGCATTTGCTCATCCTTTAAAAAAGACAGTAGTTTCATCACATAACTTTTAGGCTGTCTCTTCTTGGTGACTGGATGTCTGGGTTGTGTCATAACAAGGCCAATTAAAAAGAAAAAGGTGCAGAAATCCAAGGCACATCCCCTACCCTCCAAATCAGGTCACATCCCTCTTAGGATTTGCAAATCCTTTGCTCTTCTGGAGCTCAGGGCTGCTTCTCTGGAGTCAGTTGTGCAGTTTTATGGCCTGTGCTGACCTCATGATGTCACTGGGTCATCAGAGGAGGTGGTATGGGGTTAAGAAAGACTAGCTCCTAAGAAGCAGGGCAAAGTAGAGAGGGGCTTAGGGGGGGCCTAGAAACAGCTGTAGGGGGCCAAGGAAAGGAACTGGGGAGGGTCCTTAGGCAGAATTTTGCCACTTGTAGCAAGGAAGCACTTCTTGATACACTTGGGTAGGTGGACATGGTGGCTATCCATCAGCCAGCTGTTTGCATCTCAGCATGAGATCTGGCTCTGAGGCTCTGGAAAAACCAACCAACCAACCAACCAACCAACCAACCAGCCAACCAACCAACCAACCAACCAACCAACCAACCAACCAACCAAACACAGAAGTAGCCTTCTGGTCAATAGATTGTTAAAAAACAATACTTAATTAATGTCAACTCCCATTTTACTCTATTAAGCGTGTAGGCCTCATACATCATGTAGGACATAGGCAGATAACACTAAAGGATACCTCTGGTTCTAACAAAGCTGGGAATTTATTTTGCTGGCAGCCATGTTTATCATTTTCAAGACAGTTTTTTTTTTTTTAAAGATTTCTTAAAAAATAATACTAATACTAAAGAGAACTCCATCACTCCCATTTCCCCAGGAAGTTTGGAATTCTAGAGGGTTAGGAGAGAGATGTTTGTTTTGGCCAGGAGAACTGTCAGAAAAATGATTGCCTATATAAAGAACACTGGGTTGAGAGTCTGATTACCTGAGTTGTCAACCCTGACTGAGCCATCATTTTGTGGAGGACACTGGACAGATCCTTTACCCCCTGCAGCTTCAGTTTCCTACTCTAAATGTGTGATTTGGGTTAGTAAACTCTTGGAGTTTTCATGTAGCTTGAAGATACCAAGCATCGATTTCTTTAGCCTCTTTGTGATGTAATTAAATAACCCTTTCCAATTTCTGAGACCGCTGGTAAATGCTCTTTGAAAATGCATATTTATCTAGCCCCTAACTCATTGAGTCCTTGTGAACTGGACTGAAAGGCACCGGAGGTCACTGAGAACCACTTTTGTGGATTAACATCAATATAGAGATCCGGAGGCGGGGGCAAAAACACACACACACACACACACACACACACACAACAACAAAATAAACCAGATCTGGAGCCTGAAAGGAATTAGAGAAACAACAAATAGGAAAGCAGGCTGGACATAGTGAGACTCGAGTCATTTGTTGATAATAGAAGGACATTTTCCAACCACCTTCATCCTTATAATAGTTTTATCTATGGATTTATTTATTTAATAAATGGGAACTGGCCGAAGCTTGTTGAAAACAAAGTTTATTTAAAATGTTTTATAACCCTTGACAATCATCCCCCAAGCAACAACTGAAAAACCACATGTGGTAGAGGTAGAGAGGGAGAGTGCTCTTCTTGGTGAGAGTTGCACTTAACTTGCAGACATATTTGAGAATATTCAAATCAAATCAAATTAAAACAACAAAAAGATTTTACTTCTGCCTCCCTCCCAAACCACTGCTCTGTCTCCTGTGTTTCCAGACGCTCTTCATAAAAATAGATGTTACATGTTACCTTTCTTTTAGTCTTGCCTTACTTTGCAGGCTGCCACCCAGGACTTTGCTCTCTTTTGTCACTTCTGGGCCATTTTATCGCTGCAGCTTTGTGTCTCCTGTTCTCTGTTAGCCCTTATCCTACTTGGCCTCGCTAAAGCCTCTGGAATTATTGGCAAAATTGCCTCTTAAACCACTTTCCCTCACACAACTTTCTAGGCCTTTTAAAAAATATTATTATTACTAAAAACATAATCTTGGTGCATTGTAGAAAATTTAGAAACTGAAAGACAAGCAAAAAGAAATACAGAAATTACCCATAAGCCGATGACCCCGAGAGAGCCATTAGTAAAATGCTAGTATATTTCCTGGCGTTTATGGGTGGAGAGAAGGGAGTGAGGAGAAAACAATGCAATATGAGGCTGTGGGGGGGGGGTACCAGGCACGGGCCTGGTAGATGTACTAAGGATTTGGGACTTTATTCTGAGTGCAATGAGAAGATGACAAGGGATTTTAGCAGGGTCAAGAGAAGATCATATATGTGTTTTAGAAAGATCACTATGACTGCAGTGTGGAGACCACACTGAGGGCAAGAGCAGCCATCCAGGAAGCTGTGCTTATTCTTAACACTTTACCTTATGTCCTTTTACTCTTCTGGAATCTTCTTCTGTCTCCCTAGGTCATATAAACTCTACCCTTCCTTCAAGCACCTTGAAGTGCCCAGCTATTCAAAGCCTTCTTGACTTTCCTCTCCCCCAAAGTTTTACTCAATTCATGGGTCCACTTTGTACTAATTGCTCCCTGGGGTATAACCCACAGTTGCACTGAACCATAGCAACCTTGTTGAGCTGAGCATTAAGCATTTCATCTTTGTTTCTCCATCATCATTACTTGCATTGTCTATTGAGAAATCCTATCAGACATGATAAATTTATTTATACTAAAATGTAAATGAAACTGACTTACTATCCCTCCCAGGGTAATAGCTTTTCAAAAACTTCACACCTATTGAAAGTGGAGAGAATAGTATATTGAGGTGGTAAATACCACCAGTCAGTTTCCACAGTAATCAACTAAAGGCAAATCTTGTTCCGTTTGTACTCCCACGCATTCCATCCTTCCTCAGACATCTTATATTACAATTGCATTGTAGTAGACAAAACAAATTAACCCCAAAGAAGGCATCTTTAAGGGGAAACTACTGGCATTTTACCAGATGGTTATGGAAAAATAATGTCTATAGGTGCCCTTTTGAACAATCATGTAGCATATAAGGAAATTCAGTTCTTGCATTGAGTGTCTCACACACACATACACACACACATATATATGTATGTATGACAAATGTATATGATATATTTATATATATATGGCAGATGTGTCTCTGTGTGTGTATATATGTGTGTGTGTGTTTATGAGTGTGTGTATGTGTGTGTGTGTATATATATATATATATATAACCATGAGACACATAATGCTTTTGGGAAGGAAAATATTGCCATAAAATCTAGCACATTTTTCTGGGGGATTTGAAACAGCATGTTAAAAAAGAGATCAAATTACTCTTTTGGGGAGAGGTGCCTGGCAAAGGAGAGCATGCCAAACAGAATGACTTTCCTCCCTTAAAGATGTTTGAGGCCAGGAAATGTGCTGAAGGAGTCAGCTCCCACGAAACTTAGGGTGGTGCTAGAGAGCAGTGCTCAAAAAGGCAATCTTTATTTTTTTTCTTTAGGCAACATAATTAAATGATAATAGTACCATGCAACACAGTTTTATGAAGCAATAATCCAGTTCCCAAATGGGTAAACTATAAACCCTGATGGCCAAGACATTTATCCCAATGAGGGAGCCTGATTATTGCAGGGGAAAGCAGGGGATCACCCATTATAATGATTTTGCCACGTGAGCCCAAATAAGTCTAAGACACTTGATGTGAATTCTTATCCTGGGTAGAGAAGGCGAAGCTTTGAATCTAAGGGAAAGATGAAGGTAAGTGGCGTGGGTTGGGGCCTATAGGTGTGTTGGAGAGAACTCAGGGAGGGTAAGACCTTGCAAAGAAGTTAAATGGTAGGAATCACTTGGCAGGAGTGGGTGAAATCAATAAACTTATAGGTTCAGAAAAAGTCAGACCACAATTCCTTACACTTCCTTGCTCTCTGAGGAAGGAAAATTTTCTAAGGAAAATGGAGAAGGGAAAGGAACTACTAATTTTGGGGCTCCAACTATGTACCCAGCATTTTTATAGCTTTTTATCTCGTTTAATCTCTGCTGAAACCCTGTGAAGTAAGAATTACCTTCTGTATTCCATAACTGAGAAAAATGAGGCTCAGAGAAGTTAAGCCATTTACCCAGGGACACAGAACTCATGTTTTGAGGTCAAGATTCAAACCTGCTCCTTTGACTACTGTAGTGTGTCTCACCAGGGCAGTTACAAAAAAGAACCTCTGAAATCTGACCTGGTACTGGATGGAAGCTCTCCAGGGTACACTTAGTGGTTCCCGATTACAGAATGTTCTTACACTCTGGGCAGTAAAGAAAGAATGCTGAACACATTTTTTTTTCTAATGGGATCTTTGGAGCCAGGAAAGCAGCCTCCCGTTCTTCACAGAGCCCAGATCTGTCCTTTTCACTGGCCATTTACTTTTACCCTGCAAAGCTCTTATTTTAGTCTGCCAAGAACTCAGCAGACTGCCGGGCACATGAGAAGACGTCAATAAATCTTGTGCAGTAAATACACAAATAAATGAAAACATCATCCACACATGTATCTCTGCACATAGAGCAGTATTCTATTGTACGGCCATATTTTGGGGTAAGGTTCAAATGCTCACGTGTCTTTACTTCTTCACCTCACTAAAGTCCACTGTTATGTTTCCTTTTCTCTGCATCTTCCTAGAGCACTTATTATCCATACTCTCATGTCTTCAAGAACTCATATACTGTAGTCTTTGTTCTTGGTTTGCCATGCGGAAATCTTGTCTCTCCATTTAGAGTAAAGCAACCTAAGGATATGGACTGTGACTTATTATCCTGTGTCCTCGTAGCACCTACCAGCCTTCCATTAGAGGGTTCTGGTGAACGTTGGTTGAACTGAAGAACCTAAGTCTATTTGAGGAGACAGAAGGCATAGTGGTTAAGGGCATGGTCTTCCGAGAAAAACAAAACTGTTTTTAGAAAGCTGGCTCTATACCTGCTAGCCTTGAAAGTCTTTATTCCCTCTCTAAATGTCGTCTTCCTCCTCTATAAAATGTGGACAACAATGGCAGCTGCTTAGGTTGGTGTAAAGGTTAAATGAAGCAGAACACTGAGAGCGCTAAGCACAGTGGTTGGCATATGCTCAATGCTCCAGTAAGTGGTAGGAAAAGGGAAAAGGGAATGTAGACAGCAAGGAAGGTGACCTCAGTTTTCTTAAAACAGAAAAGGGTGTGGCTAGGGAGGGGAGGTGTAGGGAATCCCTTAACTATATCCAACAGTGATAACCCCTGGATGTGTGGCTTACTCTCAAAGTCACCTGGTCTTAGAGGTTATAGCTGTTATTATTTACTCTCTTCCCATGACTTTGAGATGGTCTTCTCTGTCTTCTGCCCCTGATTTGGGGATTACAAGTCACACCCCCATCTGGTGCATCTCTGCCGTTTTCAGATCTGAGGAACTACAACCAATTGTTCCTCACAGTGAATAAGGAATCCCATTTAGAAATCTCTCCCTGACCAAAACCAAAAACAAACAAACAAACAAAAAACCCCCAAAACACACCCACCGCCACCACCACCACCACCAGCACCACCAAAACCGCAAAGAACACATTGCAGCAGAAAAAAAGGAAATAAAGACTTACTGAGTGCTTCCCATATACTAAACATTTACTGAGAATGTGCTATTCCATATTTTGTAAACAAAAGTAGGACATTCTAGTGGGAAAAGCAAGCAATAAAGAAATAAATAATATGTTTAATTATCAGATAGGTAGTATGAAAAGGAAAATAAAGTAGGGTAAAGGAATAGAAAGTGATAAGAATACTGTTTTAAATAATGCATTCAGGGGAGGACTCCTCAATAAAGTGATGTTTGAACAGAAACATGAAGTCTGGAGGGATTGAGTTGCATCAATATCTAGAGGAAGGACATTCCAGATAGAGGAGGAGAAAGCAAGTCCTTGGAGGTGTTCATCATGGCTGTTGTGATCAAGGAACTGCAAGAAGGCAGATCTCATTGCATTGGCTCGATAGAGGAAGACAGTGACAAAGATGGGATGGAGAGATACCCGGGAACCAGATAATATAGGACCTTGTAGGCAATATTGTCTTTATCCCCAGGCAAGAGTGTTAAGAGGATCCTACATACCACAATCACAGAAAGCATCGATTTATTAACAAACACAGAGGCCTATATTCCTTGTGATTCGGCGTTCAGTGTTAGCACATAGCAACCCAAACTCGCAACTAACCACTGTTCAAGCCCCAGAGGAACACTTCCCCATATTTCTTGCCCTGTGTCCTCAAAACAGAAGGTCAACAATGCATCCAAATTCTGTAAAGTTTTTATTGAAGTGTATGCTGCTGCTGACTTTGTAAATAGGCACTGATTTGGAGTGTAGGAAGGATTTGAGTGGATTAAGTACTTAGGTAAAAGAAAAGATAAATTAATCTGATAAATTCTGCCCCTCAGATATCAAAAAAATTTTGCATAATGAAGTACAAAATTATTCCCCAACAGTGTGAATCATCTATTTTCTTGCTTTACCCCATATTCCAAAATGTGCTTCTGAAAGTACTCGTGAACATAGTTGCATGTGGTGGCTGAAGAAGGCTTTACAATAGTAAGAAATTCATATTACTCTTAAATGTATATGTATATATTTATATGTATATCTAGTGGTAAAAAGTGTGAAGTGTGGTGTGATACTGAATCCTTTTTTTTTTAGAGAGAGAGAAAGACTGCACATGAGTGGGATTGGAGAGTGGGTGGGGAGAAGGGCAGAAAGAGAGGGGGAGAGAGTCCAGGCAGCCTCCATGCTCAGTGCGGAGCCCCACACGGGGCTAGATCCCATGACCCTGAGACTACCACCTGAGCCAAAAGTAAGAGTCAGGTGCTCAACCGACTGAGCCACCCAGGCGCCTCATGATACTGAGTCTTTCTACTGGTGACTAGATGACCTTCAATCCAAAATTAGAAATGGTTTCATTTTTATAAAAATATTTAATATATTTAATTAATTTTTCAAAAAATTAAATACATTTCATCTTTATTTACATAATTGATTAAAATGTTGACATTCATTAACAAAATTAACCTTCTGCATCTTAATTTTAGTAGGTAATTTTGAGTATTTTGGAATAAAAATAGCATTTTTACAAACAAAAATTTAAGTGTTTTGATTTTTTAATTTATATTAATTAAAATTTTTGATGAAAATTTACTCAAATATTGTATACTTTTTAAAAATTACTTTTTAATGCTTTAGACTATTTCTATCAATTGAATATTTTTAATTCCTTTTTAATTCTTAAAATTATTTTTTAGCACTTTAGACTATTTCTATCAATTGAACATAAATTATATGAAAATCCTGATTGTAATAACATGATTAATTTTGTTGAAATTAAGACAAGAAAAAACTTATGGAATGAATGCATAATAATTCATGAATTATCTACATACTTATTTTATTATTCATCCAAATAGCCAAATAAGCATAATAATAATGAAGTTGAATAGTCTTTGATATTTTGTCAATTATCAGACATTTAAAAATCATAGATTTATACTTTTAGTCACTTTAAGGATCATAAATTTACACATATTTTTAGATCTCACCATTTTATGTTATTTATCAAGTAGATAAACAGAAAAAATATTTTTAAAACTTTGTTATCTTGATTTAAAACTTAAAAAAATTAAGAATGGTATGTGGAATTTCATTTGAATTCTTGCCCTGAACCCTGCAGATGTTAGCAGAGGCTGACCTGTAAACTATGGATCATACATTCTTACAATGATCACTGTGGCGACTGGTGGAGAGCAGATGAAACTGGGAGCCAAGCACACTTGTTAGCAGACTAGGCTATTGCAGGGGTCCAGGCAGGTTCGTGAGATTAGGGTGGTGGAGATAGAATTGGGGAGAATTGGTCTGGATCTGTTTTTTGGAGGTAGGACCAAGATTTGCTTATAGATTGGTGTAGAACGTAATAGAGAAGGTTCAAAACTGACTCCAAGGTTTTTGACCTGAACAACTGGCAAACGACAATGCTTTTTACTTCTTGCGTTTTAGGATTGTTGTGAGGATTATTTAACTGAAATAACATATGTAAAATGTCTATTATAGTGCCTAGTGCCTAGTATTTGCTCAATAAATGGTAGTTGTATTTTATTGTCTTCTCATTTTCTCTTCTCTAGAGCCATGCAAGATGCTGATGTTATGCTTTTGTTTTTGTTTTCTAGAAAAAGAAATTGGTCAAGGAATTGAATGACTTGGTCAAGGTCATACAGCTAATGAATTGAAAAATCCAGCTTAGAATTAGAAATTTCTCTATGAAAGGAGCATGCAGAGAGCCTTTGAGGGCAGCTAGACCAGAACAGAAGTTGATTTTGCCAAGTGTGGTTTGAGAATCTGGAATTTAAACTTTGGTTATCTGCAGGTGTGTTTTGGAAGAGGCACAGGTAAAAACGCCTCTTGGAGTACCTGGTGGCTTAGTTGGTTGGCGTCGGACTCTTGATCTCAGCTCAGGTCTTGATCTTAGGGTTGTGGGTTTGAGCCATGCATATTAAAAAAAGAAAAGAAAAGAAAAGCCTCTTCATGGAGGCAGGGATCAGGATTTCTGAGTCTCTGGAAGAGTCAATTAGTGATGAGGACAGCTCTCTAGAAATCAGATGCCTTTCACCCTGAGTTTAAGTCAGCTTAGATTACTGTTTTGCCCTTCCTGCACCTGTTAGTTTCGATGTGTTACAGTCATTCAACAGCATTTAACAGCAGCAGTACCCAGTGTCTCTTGGTTGTTGCATTCCAGGCACCATTCTAGGCCCTTTACCTATATTATTTTTCCTTTAATCCTCATAACAGCCCCGTGAGGGAAGTGCTATAGCTATTCCTAGTTCACAAGTTAGGAAACTGAGCCACACGCTGGTTAAGTAACTTGCATAAGGTTACACAGCTAAGTAGTAGCAGAGCCGGGGTTCAAAACCAAGCATCAGAATTCATCTGCTTTCAAGTTAAACCTGTTCATTTTGTAGATACTAAAACTGAAACTCAGAGAGGTCAAGCACCTTGCCTAAGATCACACAGCTGGTTGATGGCAGAACCCAGGACTCTCGAACCCTATCCCAAGTCTCTTTCACTGTCCTGGGCTGAACGGGGCTTTTGCTTGCCCGTTGGAGGCTTTGGCCTGCTTAGAGAATGGATTCCAGATCTGAGCACAGTGTCTGATTTTTGGCTTGATGGTTTTGAAATTATCTTTCAGTCTTTTTTTATGTATCTTTTTTCAGTCTTGTTTTATGAACCTGATTGGGAGATCTCATTCACAGTTCTCGGCTTTGTTTCCCCATGTAATCAACAGCAGACTCCTGCAAACAAGTCAGTTCCAAAAGTTTTTCTTTAAATGCAAAAATTGCAAGGAATTTTGTTGGAGTTAGAACTTATCTCCCTTTTTCCTCCTTCTCACTATAAAACTCTAAGAGAAAGGATCACAGGCATAAAGCAAATGGAGTAAGTCCATTTTAAATTTGCATCTCAAAATTAGCTCCTGAAATGAAAGCTTTGCAACTCAGCCTTGACCTTATGGGCTTACTTAGGAAGACCATTTCAACTTCTTATAGAGGCAGAAAGGTGTCTGGGATAGAATAGTGACGGTACACTTCTGAAGGATATTGGTCTAAACTGCAGTGAATTTATAAATTCACTGCCTTAGTTTCTTCAAATGCAGGGTTCTTCTTGCAAGGGTCAATGAGTTATTTCCTAAATATTATTCTTAAATAACTCATTCATTGTTTAGGAAAAAAAACAAAATAAAAACCTTGCTTCCCCCAACACCACCCCACCCCAAGCTACTATAGTTTCTCACTGAAAGTCCTCTTGCTCTTCTTTGCTTTAGTGGTGAGATTCAAGAAGCTAATATTTGGTACAGACTCCTCATCTCTAAAATATTTTCCATTTTTTTTTAAGATTTTTTATTTATTTACTTGACAGAGATAGCCAGCGAGAGAGGGAACACAAGCAGGGGGAGTGGGAGAGGAAGAAGCAGGCTCCTAGTGGAGGAGCCTGACGTGGGGCTCGATCCCAGAACGCCGGGATCACACCCTGAGCCGAAGGCAGATGCTTAACGACTCTGCCGCCCAGGCACCCCTCCGTTTGTTTTTTGACTTCCAAAATGCCAAATGAGATTGCGAACAAAGGATCTATGTGTCAAAAGAGAATAATCCACCATACCTAGAGTTTCTAGGAGATAAGGGGAAAAGTGCTTTTTAGCCACTTGCAATGTCTAGCACAAGGTTCACTCTTGGAGTCTTGCCCTCAGCAAGCCAGGTCGAAATGGTGTCATACCTTGTCTAGGGAAAGAGCAGGGCTTGTCCAATTAGAGATTTAATTTTCAATAAAAATGCCAGAGTTTCAGATTTCCTTTTTAAAGCCCCAGTGGGTGTGATTGCATTCTGGGGACATAAGATGGGGCTAAAAACTCTCCAAAGCTGCTATTCTAGGTGTCTAAACTCACTAGCTAAGATCACAGCAGGGACCACAGACGTCACACCTGGAATCTGGAATGAGCATTATAAAATTGGCAAGGCTGAAAAGGCATTAGTAAACATTATTAAGAATTCCTTGCAGGCAATTAGACTCCAACAATATCTTTGGAGAGGGTGTTTTTCCCGTTTTCTTTCTTTCTTTCTTTCTTTCTTTCTTTCTTTCTTTCTTTCTTTCTTCCTTCCTTCCTTCCTTCCTTCCTTCCTTCCTTCCTTCTTCTTCCCTTCCCTTCCCTTCCCTTCCCTTCCCTTCCCTTCCCTTCTCTTCTCTTTTCTCCTTCTTCTTCTCCTTCTTCTTCGCATCTTTATTTCTATCTTGCTAATGAGAGAGTAATGAGCCACATACTTGTTACCTAGCAGGAATATCTTGGCAAAGCTCTAGTGAACTTAAAAACAGTATTTACAAACTGATTATTGTTCGCATTCATTATAAATTTTAAATTAGAAGGAATTGTAATAAAGAGAGCCAGGAAACGAGCTGCCTCACTTGGAGGTTTCATGGGCTCTTAAATGGTGACATGCTAAGATTTCTGCCACTGACGAACTGGCAATGGGAGATGTCCCTGGACTCCGTGAGAGAATGTTTCACAGCTCTGGATTTATTTCCCGTGTTTGTTTTATACAACATGATTGTCCTAACTCACATTCAAAGCAATGATGTCTGGCATGTAGAGTTAAAAGATTTGTTTTCTATTGAAAACACATCGGATTTTTTGCATACTCTCCACTGACACCACCCCATTCCTTCCTGTTTACTTATTCATTTCCTTCCTGAGCTCCCTTCTCTAAAAGAGGGAGAAAATTTGGTTAGTAAGACCAGGCTCTTGACCTTGGCTGAAACACTTCCCTCATTGCCTGAAGCGCTAATGCATCCTCCTGACCTACAGGGACTGGGAGACAGACATGCCAACTCAGAGAACTGGCCCCTCCACAGGAGCTCCATTTTGAGCCCCAAGTGCCATTTAGAAGGGCTAGGAAAAGATGACCTTCATATCCTTTCCCTCTTCCTTGCCCTTCAATTTCCCACTTATATTTTTCCCATAGACTGTGACAGAAAAATTGGAGGATTACAGCTCCGCCACCCATCATCACTTTTCTCCTCTCATTGGCTTGATTTAAATATTTTTATTATTTTTGTTTTTGTTTGGTTTAGCATCTGAGTGTTCTTTTTACCTCCCTGTGGAGGTCAGTTTGGGCTAAGTAATTTACTTGCATTATTTTATTTGCTGTTCATGACAGCTAAAGAAACTGAGGCTTAGAGAGATTTAAAAAGTTGACGAAGCAGGGGTTTTAACCAAGGAGGTCAGACTTCAGAACACCTGCTCAAGTGTCAGTTGGATGGAAGCAAACACTCTTAGATGCAGATGCTGTATATCGTTTCTCTAATGTGAATGGATTTATAAAATACTTTCCACCACTTAAGGAATGGGCAAAGGACTACTGAAATGGACACAGGAGTCTAGAATTGGGTCCTAAATATTGGTTTCCTATATCCAGAAAGCAGATGAGTCTTACTGACTGGAGAACACACACACACACACAGACACCTCAAAAAACTACAGTAAGTCTTCTCCTATATGTGGAAGATCCAATTGCATTTGGTTTCCTTCTTTGAGGCATGTTAATAAGTCCTCTTGTTCTGTAATCTCTGACAGTAGCTGTGTGATCAGGAAACAGTTGTTTCACAGGACCTTGAACCGCGTTGCTAGTTCACAGAAGGAGCGGGCACAGGCTGTCCTATATCTAGTTCCCCACTGGGAATATGCTTGACTTGGGAGTCAGGAAACTGTTGGAGATTACAGGAGACTTCTTCTGGTGAATCTGGGAGAGTCGGAAAGCCTCATTCGTTTCAGAGAATTAAAAAAAAAAATCTCTTATGTTGTGGAGTGTACCATGCTAATTAAGAGCATAAGGCTTTGGAGACATACATAAGATCCAATCTAAACCTTGGCTTGGCATCTTATTTCTTTGTGATTTTAGGTATGATCTTTACCTTGGTTCTGCCATCCATTAAATGGAGATAACAATTCTATATATCTCACAGAGATACTGTGAGGATTAAATGAGATGATGCATATAAGTTGCTTAGCCCAGTGCTGGGAATGTAGTAAGTGCTCAAACAGTATTAGCTATGATTGTGTGTCTGTTTTCCTTGGATACAATAGAATTTTGCTGTTGGTGATGTAAGGATATGATAAGAAAGGCTATTTCAAGCTTTTTAAAGGTTTACATAGGGACCAGTCTCAAGGGCAGTGTGAATCAATGCAAAGGACATAGGGACATATGAGACAGCCGTAGGATGCTGGGGGAAACGATGCTTCATAAAGAATTTCTATCAGCAAAGCAGCACCTCACTGCTAGGTTTAGCACAGAAATGGCCCTAGGTCATTTCCAAATTGGAAAGGAACTAGGATTGGGTGCACCCAGGCATACTGCAGATGTATGAAGACTAGCCTAGGAGATGGGCATTGCTCTGGTTGGGAGTCTGAATTTCAGGTGAATGCATCCAGAAAAAAGGCAAAGTAACAAGTCAGAAACCAGACAGAATAAAAAATGAATGCAACATACAGACACAGACACACACACCAAAATAAGACTTCACATTTGTATTGTTTGTTATGGTTGATGAAATTCTTCCATATTCATTACCATTAAGCAGAGTATAACAAGCCTTAAGTCATTAGCTGGGTGAATAGAAACCTTGTAGTCTGAAGAGAAGGCCACCTTTAGGAACTAGGAGATCTGTAAAAACAAAGGACAAGCAAAGAAGGCAGGGGACCAGATGTGAAACATCAACATCGATAAGGTTACATTTAATCAAATTATATTATCTTGCTGAGCCTCAGTTTCCTTACTTGCTAAATGGGAATAATTACGGTATCTGCCTTACCAGGTTGTCATTAAGACTGGATGAAGTGGGGCGCCTGGGTAGTGCAGTCGTTAAGTGTCTGCCTTCGGCTCAGGGCGTGATCCCAGTGTTCTGGGATCGAGTCCCACATCAGGCTCCTCCACTAGGAGCCTGCTTCTTCCTCTCCCACTCCCCCTGCTTGTGTTCCCTCTCTTGCTGGCTGTCTCTCTCTGTCAAATAAATAAATAAGGGGAAAGATTTATGCAATCTGAAGAGAAACCAGAGTATTAATTTATTTTATTAATAAATAAAATCTTTTAAAAAAAAAAGACTGGATGAAGCAATGAATGCAAAATACTTAATGCCAAGTAAGTTCTTACATAGTTGTGAGCTGGTCAATGGTGAGGAACGTCTGGGATGTTTAGTGAGGACAGGTACCTGGAAACAGATTCTGAGGGCAGTGAAGAAAATAGAAGGTGGGGGAAGAAAGGTGAACAAAAAGAATTGTCTTACTTGGTATTTTTGGCCTAATTTTGGAATTAGTGAAGCTAGAAGTAGGACTCTCTATCCTTTCTTCTCTTGTATCAGTCTTACTTTCCAATTACGGGGCCTAAATATGAGACCTCTGTACCCCACAGACTGTGTTTGGCACACCAGACATCATCTGGCCTCACTTTGTCTCAGTGAATTTCTAATGCCATGTTCTTGGCGTGAGATCCTGGGCCTCGGCGGAGGAGTAAGCTGAAACATCCTGTGCCTCTGGTTCAGAGAGGAGGAGATCTTTCTGCACATTTCTAAAGAAGTTGGCAGTGCTTGTTGGAAATACTGCTGAGAGGCCAAAGCTTTGGCCAGGCCTGGGAGCTCGCTCTGAAAGTTTCCTTGGGGAATAAGAGTTTACCCATGATTCTAGGCCTTACTAGATCCTGGTAAGGTATCTTTGTCTCTTAATCAGGTGACATCATTCACTAGCAGTGTTCTCAGCAACTTCTGGTTGTGATCATCATCAGGATGCCTATGGCTACCCTTTTCCCACTTCTGCCTCTAGGACTCTGCTTCTTGAGATCAGAACTCATTGACTGTTTTCTTCTTTTTTTTTTTTAAGATTTTATTTATTTATTCGACAGAGATAGAGACAGCCAGCGAGAGAGGGAACACAAACAGGCGGAGTAGGAGAGGAAGAAGCAGGCTCATAGCGGAGGAGCCTGATGTGGGGCTCGATCCCATAATGCCAGGATCACCGCCCTGAGCCAAAGGCAGACGCTTAACCGCTGTGCCACCCAGGCTCCCCAACTGTTTTCTTCTTAACTCACTGTCTTTCCGTCTGTTTGTTGTTCATCCATCCATCCATCCATCCATCCATCCATCCATCCTTCCAATCATCCATCCATCCATCCATTGAACCCTTCAATTAACATTAATGATTACTTTATTCATTTTCTCCCTGTCCTGAAAAACTCTTTACTGTGGCTTCCATTGCTAAGGTATATGGACTTGGCAACTTCCCTGATTTTTTGTCATCTTCTAATCTCTTTCAACTTAGTAGATTTCTGGATCTCATCAACTTGCTCTTCTCACATCTCATGATTATCTAGGTTGATAGTCTCATACTAGTACCCTTAATTTTCAGTGGTGAGGTTTCTAGAAGATTGAAAGAATTATTGAATTTTGGAAATATGTTGAATTTTCTCTTCCTTTTAAGTGAAAGAAACAAGCAGCTTGCTTGTCTGGTTTTCAGAATGCGGTCTGAGAGTTGGCGCTTGTTTGGCTTGGTCTTTGCTATCAATTGGCAGGTAAGGAAAAAAAAATCCTAAAAACTTCTTAACTGCACATTTCTGGGCTCCTTTCCACAATCACCAAACTATAATACTCTCTTCAAAGGGACTAATTTCCTTTGTGAGGAAAGCAAAGCGATCAACCAAGATGCTGAAAATGCCAGTCATTCTAGTTAATCAATTTATTTAACTGTCTATAGAATAATGCTAAGAATTTCATATCCATGACTCCCACATCACCAGATCCTGTCATCAAGGGCCAGGGAAGAAACTTGATTTCTTGAAATCCAGGTCACTTTTTTTTTTTTAATTGTTAGATCCAATCTTTATTTGTATCCAGGAACTTGCACTGATAAGATTGTTAGCCATTGATTCTTACCTCATCTCATAGTTCCCTTTCTTTAAAAATCCCAACTGTGTGGTTGCTCTAAGATGTCTAATTTTGGGAATCTCTTAATTTTTGACCATACCTCACACCACCACTGACTTGGCTAAATTCAGGCCTCTATAGAGAGTAAAGTCTCTTACTATACAAAATCATGAAGCTCTAGTCTGATCAGCACCTCTTGACAGGGCTTGGACCCAAACCCCAGTGTGGCCTTCCCACCTGTTCCCTGGTTTTTTTGCTCCATTTGTGGTTCTCATAAAGACGGTAAGCAATTAGGCTGTTCAGTTGTGGCACATGGTAGTGTAAAATTATGGAATTTAGGATTTTAATGAGTTCAGGTGCCATACAAAAGAACTCCCCTACTCCTACCCCCACCCTTTGTCCATAAAATTATATGGCTTTAGAATTGGGGCTTTATGCAGCCTGGACTAAGCCATTTTATTTAAAGAAAAAAATAGACCAGGGAAAAAAAAGAACCAACACAATTATATGCAGATTTGTTCATAAATCAGGCACTGCAGCAGCTGTGCGGCACATGTTGGCGATCCTGAGTTTGTTGCTGGAACTTGAAAGATAAACATGAACCTGTTTTCATAGAGGAAAATCTGTTCACAGCAAGGAGCTGACCCTGTTCTTTAAACAAGGATGATGGTGTGGCAGCCTGCTGTGCCCTGCTCTGTGTTGCTGTTTGGTGGTGAGGGTCACATAAAGAAGAGACCAAAGAAGGAGAAGTGATTTACCTAGGGCAAAAGGAATCGGCAACAGACCCCAAACAGTAGGCAGAACTTGACTCTTCCACCCAACATTCTCAGGCCCAATTAGCTAGGTCACTGGAGCAGGCCAGATTTTTCATATGTACTTTCAGAGGTGAAAGATCTTTTGCCCTAGAGCTAAATAATGTAGAAAAAAAGGTATGCAATTTATGATGAAAGAGTAGTTCTGAGACTTATGTCCTTTTAAATATATGTGCATGTCCCCAGAGCTCCTGCCAAGCCCTGTGCTTGCCCTAGGTGTGTGGAGAAGGGAAGGACAAACAGAGGGGATCCATCTGTTTTAGGATTCACTGTGCAAGGCTGATTGCTTTTGTTCTGGCTTAGTGCCAACAGTAACTCATTGCAAGGTCCAGCTGTTGCCAGCCGTTTCCTTGGTCCAGGTATTCCTTTGGGAATGGAATGTAGTGTAATATATTCTTAGCTGGCTTTTTGTGGGAGTGGGTACCTCAGCTCAACCTGCCTCTGTCTGCTTCACATGAAAGGAGTAGCATTGTAGGTAATGGTGAGGGTCACTTTGTGACAATATGGTGGAAATTGATACTTACATCTGTGAGGTCAGTGAATTAACTGGGACTAATGGTGATGTAAACTGCCCAAAGCAGATGTGGCTAATCTCCTTTCTTCTGCTGCTAAATGAAAGGGGAAAGTTTCGAAGAGAGTCTGATTGTCTCCTTTACCCCATTTTCCCCCTAGAACTCTGTCTCGGTGCTCCATTTCAGAAGAGTTAATAATAAAGGGACCCTTGAGGGAATTTCGGGCTAAAGGTGTTGTTGGGTGGTTCTGTGCCTTTCAAGAATTTTATCCCAGCACGGTTCTCTACATTAGGCACTGGCCAAGTGAAAAGGTCTGGTAGCACTAGATGATTTATCTCAACCTGGAAAAATGTTAGTGATCTCAGAGGCATGACTTTTTGTCCTTTCCTATGACTGCTGTTCAATCTGTCACCCCAAGGCTCTAAAGGAAAACTCATATATTCAAGACACAAATACACACACACACACACACACACACACACACACACTCACACACACGTGATGCATCATTATTAATAAATGAATGGAGCTATTTGTTATTTATTATTTAAACCTTCAATACTGCTGGCCTGAGTGATACATGAAATATAGGCAAGTAATTTATTTATTAGGGAAAATAATGATTTTTTCCCCCATAGCATAACCCCCTCGACCCAAAACAGTAAGAGCTTTATCAAATGCAAATATGATGGCTTGTAATTTTAGAGTCTTCCAGAGCATTGTAACTGACAACCTTTTTAACATAAGTACATTGAACAAATAATTTATAGACATATTCTGGGAATATTTTAGGGTATTTTATTACTACTTCTGAAAGCTATGGCATGTTATCGATTTTGGTATATTAATATAACCTAAAAGGGAGGGCACATGCTCAGCTCCTAATCCACATCAGCTTTGATGGCAAACAATATATTTTACTGAAGGGAGCCTTGAACCAAAGCAGTAGAGGTTAACAATTACACATCATAGCCAAAAGTTTAAGATAATGAATTTCACTCATTACAGAACTTCCATTTTGGGGACTGAAACAAATTTTGCATACTTATGGTCTCATCCAAATTTCTCAACCACCACTTGTCAGCATGAACTTTCCTTTCCTTAAGCCTATTTCTCTCCTGCCACTTCCTTAGGATTCATGAAGCCTACTTCCTGCTAAAGGACCACCATTACCCCTTTCCCTGAAACATATTTTAAGAATGGGTTTTGGGGACTCATTTAAAAGAGGTCGCTCCTGTGCACTGGGTGTTATACGCAACTAATGAATCATCGAGCTTTACATCAGAAACCAGGGATGTACTGTATGGTGACTAACATAATATAATAAAAAAACATTAAAAAAAAAAGAGGTCCCTCCTTGTATCACTTGCTTCTTTTAGGTAGTTTCTAGATGATGAATGCTTAAATTAGCAACATCTTGTTCATATTTGGTATTTTTAGGTACTTATCTCCTTGTTATGTTTAGACCCACAGCTTTATTAGACACACATTATTGTACAAATTTCTGACCTCAGCACTGAGGCTCCTCCTTAATTTGTCCTCACTGTCTTCAGTCCTCAGTTAAAACTTGAGGCTTATGCTAAGCTGGCCTCTTGCTGTCTCTGAGACCAATCCTGATCATTCCTGCTTTTCTGTCTTTGGTGCTGCTGCTCTTCTCTCTTCTGCCATCCCATCTTTTTCATGTGTGAAGATTTTCCTGACCCTTCCAATACATAATTATCTTCTCCTTCTCTGAACCTCTGTACAACATGGCAGCTCTCTCTTATGATTTAGCACTTTACCATGAGTGGCCTTGAATTAGTCCTAGTTATCTCTTTCACATATATCGTCTATCCTGGATCGACTACGAGTGATTTGAGGAAATGAATCATATAGGTTCCATTTTCATTGTAGCTGCACATCACTCAAGATGCAGTGGAGCAGATATTGGCAGCTCGGTCCATACTAAACTCAGTAGACACCAGGTTTAATTCATACTGAAATCTAAGGAGAATCAACAACAATTTTCAAAGTATAGCTCAGCCTGTCTCCTTCTAGTCTTTCAAAAATTACGGTATGATCAGATATTCTACAAAATTTTGGTGGGCATAATTATTGGGGATTAACTCTCTTTGCCTTTATTATTATTCTTTTTTTTTTTTAAGATTTTTAATTTATTTATGTGACAGAGAGACAGCGAGCGAAAGAGGGAACAGAGCAGGGGAGTGGGAGAGGAAGAAGCAGGCTCCCAGCGGAGGAGCCTGATGTGGGACTCGATCCCGGAACGCCAGGATCACGCCCTGAGCCGAAGGCAGATGCTTAATGACTGCACTACCCCGGCGCCCCTGCCTTTATTATTATTCTTAATGTAAAAAAATCATTATAAATATAATAAATGCTGTTAGAAAGAATTGAAAATTTGGCAAAGCCGAAAGTAGAAAATAAAATAATCTCCCATAATCCCTTCATCCAAAGCAAACACTAATACCTTGGTACCTACCCTTCCAGACCCTTGTGTGCATATGTGTGGGTTATGTATGTATATACATGATTTTACATATGTTGCTATTACTGCCTTCGTTCATTCCTTGGGATAAATTACCAGAAATAATTCGCTGGGACAAAAGGATATCTGTAATGTGTAAAGAAAGCATGCACACGTGTGTGTGTGTGTGTGTGTGTATGTAGGTACTTTAAAAAGGCATCATACACTATGCACTCTTTTGTAACCTGTTTTTCTATGACTGCATAGCAAGTTATTGTACCTTAATTTATTAAACCAATTAATTATTGTTAACTTTTAGGGTTTTTAACTTTTTAATCCTAAAAACAGTGCTGCAAATGAGCTTTCTTGTAGGTAAATATTTGTGCACATTTTTCATGTTTTCCTCAGGATAGATTCCTAAAAGTGAAATTTCCAGAACAAAAAGGCATGCATATTTTTAAGACACCTATGACACATTGCCAAACTGTCTTCAGAAAGGTGGCATTTACTTACAGTACTATGGGTGGTAATTGAGATGGTCCTTTCCCCATCCCTGACATTTCAAAGTTATTCCAATGGAATGTGAAGAACCACCTTTGGGAGAGTGTGATAGGGTTTACAGTGAGGGAAGTGAACAACTGCCAATGTGTTGCCATTGCAATTTCCTAAAAGACAGACCTGATATGCCACTCACCAGCTTAATTAAAGTCCCTGTTTGCCTTTGATCCCTGAGGAATCAAGTTCTCATCCTTGGCTGGGCTTTTTGTAATCTGTCCTCAAAGTATGGCTGAGCTCTGCTGACCCCCATTCCCCCACATCCATGCACTTCAAGGTCCTTCTGTGCTAAGAACCCTACCTTGTTCCGAATACACCCTGCCCTCTTACACCTTTACAGCTTTGCACCCAGGGGCAATGCTCATCTATACAGAATTGTTTGTTATAGCTATGGATTAATCATAGTTCAAATAATAATAGCCAGTGTACTTGTCAAAAAAGGAAGATAACTATGAATCAGTGAAAACTCTGTGTAACAAAATGTCAATTGTTTATTGTCACATAAATAAAATAGTAGTTAATATTCCTTCTATGCTAAGTAATGTGTCATGTGCTTTCCTTGGATTATCATTTGTGGGTATGTTATCATTCCATATTGTAGTTTAGGAAACTGAGATTCAGAAAAATTAAGTAACTTGCCCAAGGACATGACTAGAAAGTGGCAGGCTTGGGATCTGAAACCCGAAAATAATAGTGGTAGTAATACTGATAATAATACTGTTAACCACACCACATAATGCCATCCACCAGAGATGCCTCATTGGCTTTCTTGGCAGCCTGCTGCATTCATGCCAGGAATTGTCCACAAGATGAAGGGGTATCTGCTGGTTTAAAGAAAAGGCAAGAGGCCTGATGTATCTTTGGAATCCAAGATTAAGAAGTATATAGTTCAGACTTTAAAGTGAAAAGTTAAAATATCTAGGGGAAACTTTATCTTAT
This sequence comes from Ailuropoda melanoleuca, assembly GCF_002007445.2. NCBI lineage: Eukaryota > Metazoa > Chordata > Mammalia > Carnivora > Ursidae > Ailuropoda > Ailuropoda melanoleuca. The sequence continues at coordinate 99,400,295 of NC_048220.1, read as the reverse complement.
CCATGTAGATCACGGTTTCTTAATAGCCGCACTATTGACGTTTTTGACTAAAGCATTCTTTTTTGTGGGGGAGCTGTTCTTTGCATCCCCTGCCCCCAGTTGTGACAACCAGAAATGTCTCCAGATATTGTAAATATGCCCTAGCAGAGGCAGGCACATTCCCAGGGAACCACTGGTCTAACGGGAAAAATGCAGTGGACTTTTGTCATTATTTTTGGCTGGTCTGCTGAACCCTTTTCCTGTTATTCTGGAATCCTCACCTTGTGAGATGAGACATTTCTGGTTGTCAGAATTGGGGGTTAGAGGGTGCTGTTGCATCCAGTGGGTAGAACTACAAGGCACAGGATAGCTCCCCACAGCAAAGAAGGCTCTACTCCAAAATGTCAATAGCTCCCTTTACCTTTGTGAGCCCTTCTGACAAATTTCTTTATTTTTGACTTAGGCTAGTTCAGTAACTGGAAACTGACAAAGAGTCTCATGGAATGGACATCTTCAGAGTCTGAAAAAAATCCAGAATCCCTATAAGAATTGCTTTGTACTAGGCATTTTTTGTTTAGTGTAATAAAAAGTTATTAAGCATTTTTTATGTGCCAAGCGCTGTACCAGGTACTGGGAATGTAATAGTCAGCTTGACAGACAAGGTTATCACTCTCTGGTCAAACAGACAGCTAAAGTGTGAGAAGGGAAGCACAGAGTGGGAGAGGCACAGTATCAGGGGATACTTTTATAGTTTGGGGGAATGTTCCTGTCAGAAACCCCAGAGGAAACGATGTTTAAATAGAGGTCTTGAAAGAGGAGTAGAAGTAATGCAGGAAAGAGGATGAAGAAGAGTGTCATGTGCAGAGAGAACAAAATCAGAAGGAGAGAGAGAAATAGGAAGAAGAGGGGGCTGTCGAGTATAGGGAGAGAAAAAGAGAGCCAAGAGAGGAGAAGGGGGCGATGGGAAGGAGGAGGGAGGGAGAAGGACAAGGATACTGTTAGGGATGGGGGCGGGGAGAGATATACAGAGAGAGGTCTCCAAGGAGAAAGAACTGAAAAAACTGAAATCTGGAGTGGCTGGAGCAGGATTTCAGCGCATTCTGTATAGCTCCAGAACCAGCCAGGGGAGGTCTCTGAATTATAATTCCCACAGACTCTCCATAGGACCCTCAAGCAAACTGCCTTGAGGGCCACCAGTCCCCTGCTGTGCCAGTGCAACTTGAGAATAATGTCTGGTGCTCGGGGCTGAGAAGGGAGGGAGGAGATTAAAATAGACATTTATTTATTTTTCATTTTGCATTTAGCTTGGTGTGGGCTGACTGCTTTTCAGGATCTGATTATTCCCTCCCTAAGGGTCCTGTGGTCAGACGCCAGCTGTGAGGATCTGTTACCATGGGTGACATTTTCATCCAATGGGGGACCATGCAGCTTGTTTGCAGAGTGGCAGATGGAGCAGCTAATCGATACAGTCTGGGGGGTGGGCGTCCCCACCCCCAGTGGCCCTGCCACACAATGAGAGCTGGGCCCCAGGGGCTTGTGGAACACACGCCAGTGACTGGGCCTTTGATTGGAAAAGACCTCACTCACTAGGGGTTCTGGCCCCAAACAATGCCCTGTTCTTTACTAAGGTGGCCTCCACACTTCCAGGATTTTTACAGCCCCTGCCTCAGGCAACACTCCTGGGAAAAGCTGCTGCCAAACCCTTCTCAGCTCTGTGTGGATGATACTGAGTATTCTATTCCAGTAAAACTCGGCAGGCATTTTTTAGCATCATCTATGTTCAAGCAATATACTGAGTGGGGGGAAAAGAACAAGGTAATATCCTGCCCTCAAGGACCTTATGATGTAATTAGGAGTTTTCAGGCTGGTTATGGAATATCCAGAAGCCACTCAGTCATCCATCCAACTCATTTATTGAATAACCTGCTTTGTGTTAGAGGCTGGGCTACAAAGATGGCTATGATGTGGTTGGTGCCCCCAGTACCATATTTAACTCTATATGCCATTGAAAAATGGGGATAGCTAGGACTTACTGAGTTCTTTCTCTGCATTATCTCATTAAATGTCTATAACTGTAAGAGATAGATGCCAATTTTGTCCCCATTTTTGGATGAGGAAACTGAGGTCTAGAGTAGAGCAGTGACTTGTACTGATCTACTCTTAAGTACTGTTTCCACTGATGTCTCAAGTGTTTTAGCATTTGCAATTCATACCCACACATGGGTACATATATACATGGAAATGCTCTTTTGGTTAAATATACTGAATGTCTAATAATATGTTTATTATGTTCCAAAACAAAATTTAACTAAGTAAAATTTGAAGATCTTATTTTTTCTCAACAATTCATGAATCAGGCAGCATCCACTCTAGAAGGTAGACAGGGGCTCTGAGGAGCTGTACAAAACAAAAGACTTTTTTATAGGTAGAAGGGAGCAGGAATAAGGATATTGTACCGGGCAAAAAAATGGATTGGTTATTGCAAAGTAACTTTCCTTTAGGGGATGGCAGGGCTCTCTTGGGCAGATTACCTAACTAATGCTGATTGGGCAATTCCTGATTGACTGGTTTAAGGTCCCATCTCTGGGAAAGCTGAAACTTTAATTAAGTCTTGGTTTGGTGACATGGGACTTAGCACAAGTGACTCCATTTTGGGCATATTGTCTTGTTTATTACTATTACTATTATTATTATTATTGTTATATTTTTTAGAGAGAGTGTGAGTGGGCAGGGATAGAGGGAGAGGGAAAGAGAGAATCTCAAGCAAGCTCCATGTCTATCACAGAGCCTGACCTGGGGCTCCATCTCACAACCCTGAGATCATGCATGACCTGAGCCAAAATCAAGAGTCAGATGCTTAACTGATCGCACCACCCAAGCGCCCCATGTTGTCTTGCTTTTAACAATTATTTTGCATTGTTTAGGATTAGGTGGTGAGAAAAAGTTTATTCCTTGATATCTTAATCCCAGTGGATTAAGAATCAGGAAACCTGAGATCTTGTACTTCTGAGTGATGTGGGACTAGGCTGTTCATCAAACTGAACCTCAGCTTTCATATCCTCAAGTAGAAATATTAAGGTGGCCTTGTGTGTACCTTAGCAGGGTTTTGTGATAATCAAATGGAAATCATAAAGATGTAATCAATGAACCCAACATGATAAGGCATATGATAATCAGGAATCTCCTGGGATTTATAGATGAAGTTGTGGTGTTCTTCTCAGCCTTTTTTGCCATTACAATTTCTGTTGTTCTAGTTGAGGGGCTTGCACGTAAGAAGTATCTAGGACTGGGAGGGTAGTTCACCAAATAAACAAGGAGACTACTCTTCACTCTCTCTGCTTTTGCAAGAAAAACATGAAATAAAACACAGCCAAGTTTTCATCATCTCCCTCCTTCCCCTCTACTTTGATACAGGTTTCTCAAGTCTTATCCCATGCCTGCTTCTTCCTCACCCCACCCCCTGCCCCAAACTGATAATTTATTTCTTTTAAGCCACTACACATATAAGCATCACTATTTTAATTAGCAAGAAGCAAACAGAAGTAAGGAGCTAGAAGGCACAGCAAGAGAGCCCACCCCTTGCATGCTTTAATTATTCATTGTGGTAAATAAAATTAAATCTTTTCCCAGCAATCCAGAGCAGTATCTGAAGTAATTACACTGTCAAATTCATCAGAAATTCTCTCATCAAAATAAAAACCTTGATGTCATTTAATAATTTATAATACAAATACACAGAAATTGTAAAATATTATAAATAGAAAACTGCAGGGTAAGTGAACATGAATTAGTTAGGGGTTATGTTCTAGAAAGAAGCTGTCATAAGCTGCATAAATTTTTAATCAGAAATATTTTTGAGGCCTATTTGGAGTATGGAATATACCAAGAACTGTAGAATGCAAAGAACACAACAGAACAACAACACGTTCCTGCTGCTTGGAGATGCACAAATTCATTGCTTTTTTTTTTGAGAAAAACAGTACTAGAGATGATTTCAGGCAGAAGGAAGGAATGTCGTCTTTGATGCTTTGTATGTTCCAGATCACCTGTGGTATGTTGTCTGCATGGGTAACAAATGAATTAATTAACCTCCATGTAATGACCCTGAGTAGCAAATGGGAAAAGTCTGGTTCATTTCAACCAATAGAGAAAGGCAGGCTCAGCCATTGAACCTTGTAAAACAATGTGTGATTCTGGAAACCATATGGTTTCATCCCAGTTTGGAATGGTTTTGATCTGTTGAGTTTCTGTATGGAAAAAGCCTGGATCAAATAGAGTAAACCAGATTTTTCTTCTCCTTATTCTCAGAGAAGTAATCTCGTTCATCCATGTCTTGCCTTGGTTTAGGAAACATCAGGACAGGTGAAGAGTGGCCAAGTATTTGTTTTACCAGAATGAATGGGGAACAGCAGCTCCACTGACCACTGGCCAGCTCCACTGATCAGGAAGGGAGATCAGAAATGAAAAGTGGGCTTTCAAGGTGCTAATTAGAAGAGAAGCAAGGGCAATTTTTAAAAACAATTTTGCTTTATTGTGTCATCTCAAGGATCTAAGAGGTAAGCATGGATGGTGACATAGTAATCAGAGAGATCTTTATACAAAAAAGGTAAGACTGATCACTTTTATGCTTAAAACCTTTCAAAAGCTTCCTCTTGTACTTAAGTCAAAGACCCTTAATAAGCATTTCAAGGCTCTGAGGGTTCCAGTTCCGTTGGGCTTCTTCGGATGGATATGGATATCGCACCCCTCTGCTCTCCTAGGCTCTGAGGACAAAGCTCTTCTCCCTCCAACCTCATTGCTCCCCATTGCTTGGCATATTCTTCTTCCTTTTCTTTTTGCTGGGTAAACTCCTCCTTATCCTTCAGGGCTTAGTTTAGAGGTCCCTCTTTCAGGAAGCTGTCCACGATCACCAGATGCCCTCAGGTTGTCCAGTTCTATCTCCAGTGGCAACTTGCACTGCTCTCACCTTTATAAATGTGCTACATTTGTTACACTTAGAGTGAATTACTTATAATAATGTACTTACTCTTTGTCTTCCCTGATAAACAGAAACTTGGTGAAGACAGAGACCATCTATGTCAGAGATTTTCTTTTGACCCCCGCTATGAGACACTATATGATCTGTTACCCCCATCCCCCAAATTTACCCGCTTTCTTCATTCCCTGTCTCCCTTCTATACTTCCCAGTTGGTCCACTGAGATCCACCTCTTCACTGTTCCTGACCTGCTCCTGCTCCAGAGCCTCTCTCAGGTACCTGAATGGTATGTTGCTTCTCCTTCTTTAGGTCTGTAGTTGCATTTCATCTCCCAAGTAAAATTTTCTCTTTTTAAAATTTCTCTCCATCCCCTGCCTGCCAATCAATGCTCCCTATTCCCCTTTCCGGCATTTTTGGGGCCTCCTTAGCATTTAGCGTCAGTTAGCCCACTAGGCACTTACCTGTTTCTTGTCTGTGTCTTTCCCCTCAAAGTAAGCTTTATGAGCAAAGGGGTTTTGTCTGTGTTGTTCACTGCTGTAGCCTCAGTCTGTAGAACATGACCTGGCACATAATAGATATTCAGTAAATATTTGTTGAAATAATGAATGGAAGTAACCACCTCTAGGCAGAGGTAAAAACAGTTGAAGAGCTAACAGCTTTGAGGGAGACCCTTTTATAAGAATGTGGGGACTCGGAGGAGTAGATGCTATAGTGGGGTAGGGATGGCTTCCTCCCTTCTCAGTGTGGGCTGTTTAGGTCTGTATGAGATCCTAATGCCTGTGGCTTCTTCTGAGAAAGGTTTACGGTTGGTGAAGTAATAGGTAGGAGAGAATGCCTGGTGAGGAAATGATTAATCTGTTGCTATAAATCAGGGATGACAAATGGGCTTCAGTGCCAGTACCCATTTCATTTGATTGGTAGTAGTTCCTTGGAAGGCTGTGTTGAGAAGGATTCTGAGGCTTTTCTAGGTCTAATTGTTGTGATCAGAGATGTCTTGGGCTTGAAGGGGTGGTGTGGCAGCGTTTCCTTCATGCATTTGTATCCTGACCCCCAAGCTTGGACTTGGTTCTGGTCTTTCCTATGAAACCAGGCTCCCAGAGGGACTAATGATAACCCCATTAATCCATTTGCTGTGAAAGCTAAAGGTTAAGGTATTCAGGAGGGGCCTAAGGATTCAGATTTTTTGGGGATTTGGATATATCCTGTTGATTGATTGATTTTTTTCTCCAGGGGATCAAATGGCTGAGCTGTAGTGGTGGTTTGTAGCTTAGGGACTCTAATGAAGAGGGCAGACCTCTTCTAGTCTCACTTCTTTAGATTGGCTGGCTATTCAGACCAATTTCCTGTTGCTAAGATAGTCTACAGATAATGACCCAAGACAGACCTAGTTATGTAAAATCTTTTTTTTTATTTTAATGATTTTTTTAATTATATTATGTTAATCACCATACAGTACATCCCCGGATTCTGATGCAAAGTTCGATGCTTCATTAGTTGCGTATAACACCCAGTGCACCATGCAATACGTGCCCTCCTTACTACCCATCACCAGCCTATCCCATTCCCCCACCCCCCTCCCCTCTGAAGTCTTCAGTTTGTTTCTCATAGTCCACAGTCTCTCATGTTTCATTCCCCCTTCTGATTACCCCCCTTTTCTTTATCCCTTTCTTCCCCTACCGATCTAGTTATGTAAAATCTTGACCTGAAGAAAAGACTCTAATCCTAATATGATTTGCCCAGCACACCAACCCTGTGAGCTCCTTTGCCCATGCAAGCTATCCCTTCCCTTCCCAGTGCTACCATCAACGACCTCTCCAACAACCACCCTGCCAAGGTTCAGTTCCCCCTTCTGTCAATTGTAATTAATGACATTGCTTCTTTTCTGAAAGGCTCTGCTATCCCTACACTGACACCCTTCACTTCACTGAACATTCTTTTATCACATCTGCTTCCTTGCAGCTGTTTCCACATGTGCCTGATCCAATTTCTTATACTAAGTATTTATGTATTTTTAGTATTTTCATATGTGTCTATTTTCTCCCTTACTAGATTTAAACTCCCCGAGGAGAGGGGGCCATTATAAATATGTACAGAATATTTATATTTATATGAAGTCAGTATTACTAACTACATATTAGAAACTCAGCACGTATTTTTTTGTCTAAAAGGATCACTGTCTAATACATTGTTGGCTGGATACAATAGGCTCACCAGTTAGAAGGCATATATATACCAAAGGCATATATAGAAGGCATTTATATACCAAAAAAGGTATAATCTTTTTTGGAGGACCATTTTGCAATATCTGTCAAATTTTTTTCTTTTTTTTTTTTAATTTTATTTTATTATATTATGTTAATCACCATACAGTACATCCCCAGATT
>NC_048220.1:99203922-99392856 GCF_002007445.2 Ailuropoda melanoleuca | reverse complement strand
CTCCTGAAGCTCGCGTTCTAAGTCTGCTGTCTCACGGGTGCCGTTCGCGAGTCCGCCTGCTCCCCCGTGCAGGTTGCCCACCAACCGCCAGTCGTCCCGCGTGTGCTCCCGGAGCTCCCTTCTCAGTCTGCTGTCTCAAGCGTGCGGGTCCACGGTCTGTCCACTCCCCCTTGTAGGTGGCTACCGCTTCCCGGCGCCCTGACACGGCGGCTCCCTCCCCCTTCTGTTTAGCTTCCGATATCTGTGCGCGGTTTCACGGCTCCCCGCTTCGTACCTCGATACTCAGCGCTGGAGATGTTCATTTGTAGAGATCCAGATGTATCTTCCTGCGTCTCAGGCTGATTCTGTGGATATTCCTGCTGGTCTGGTACCTATCCAGCTCAACTCAGGGGACCGGCTGAAAAAGGGGTCCCCTACTCCTCCGCCATCTTAACCTCCCTCCACCTCTGTCAAATTTTTGAATGTGTGTGCCTTCTCTTCCAGCAATTCTACTTCTTGGAATTTATTCTACAGAAATACTCATAAGAGTATGCAAATATCTATATGTAAAAGTGTGATCAGTACAAAATTATTTGTGATGATGAACATGAGAATAACCTTAATGTCCATCCTGAGAAAAATTGTGATATAAATTATGGTACATACACACAGTGAAATACTATGCAATCTTTAAAAAAGAAAAGTAATTAGACAGGGTGCCTGGGTGACTCTGTGGGTTGTCTGCCTTCAGCTCAAGTCATGATCTTGGGGTCCTGGGATAAAGCCCCACATTAGGCTCCCTGCTCAGTGGGGAGTCTGCTTCTCCCTCTGCCTCTCCCCTCTGCTTATGTTCTCTCTCTCAAATAAATAAGTAAAATCTTAAAAAAATAAAAAAGAGAAAGAAAAGTAATTAGCTATATATTGACAATCAAAAATGTTCACAATATTATGTATAGTTGTATAAAATGGTATTTTTTGCAATAAGCCACAAATATATGTACAAATGTACGTATGTATACAGACATGTGAACATACATAGAAAAGGGCTTTAGGGCATACACCAGATTATTAGTGATTTATCTATGGTGGGTAGGATTAGGAAAGCAAGATATTTTATTTTTTTAATTTTTTACTGATTTGGACTTTTTTTTTTTTTAAAGATTTTATTTATTTGACAGAGAGAGACAGCGAGAGAGGGAACACAAGCAAGGGGAGTGTGAGAAGGAGAAGCAAGCTTCCCATCGAGCAGGGAGCCCAATGCGGGGCTCGATCCCAGGACCCTGGGATCATGACCTGAGCCGAAGGCAGACACTTAACAGCTGAGCCACCCAGGCGCCCCTGGACTTTCTTTATTTGCCTTTTCCCCCCAGCTTTATTGAGATAATTGACATGTAACATTGTATAAGCTTATGGTATATGGTGATTTGATACACTTATATTTTGCAAAATGATAACCACCATAATATTAGCTAATACCTCCATCCCATCACAAAAATTACCATTTCTCTTTTGTGGTCAGAGTATGTAAGATCTACTGTCTTAGCAATATTCGAGTATATAACACAGTATGGAAAAAAATTTTGGACATATAATCATTCTAAAATAGAAGCTATTTTAAGAAAAATTTATTATTAAAAAAAAAAGGCATGGCAGTTCTGTTTGCTAAAATATCCTAAAGTTTAGAGATGTTACCAAAATAGTTCAGTAGCCATTTTAGTTACCACCAGGGTGTTTAGCTATCTCTTAGAAGCATTAAATATAGACTAAATGTGGTGTTTGCCTAAAGGAATTGTTCTTCTTTTTCCTTCCTCATTGATATCAAGCTAGACTATGTGACTTGCTCTGGTTAATGACATGTGAATGAAAGTGATATGTGTAGGGCACCTGGGTGGCTCAGTTGCTTAAGCATCTGCCTTCGGCTCAGGTTATGATCTCAGGGTCCTGGATCAAGTCCTGCATTGGGCTCCCTGCACAGTGGGGAGCCTGCTTGTCCCTCTCCTTCTGCCCCTCCCCCCTGCTTGTTTTCTCTCTCTTTCTTTCTCAAATAAATAAATAAAATCTTAAAAAAAAAAAAAAGAAAGTGATCTGTGTAATTTCTGAACTGAGGTTTTAAGAACCAGTTCATGGTTTGGCATGCCAGTTTCTCTCTTTGTCACAAAATCAGTAATATTTCAGAAAAGAGATTACCCATTGGCCTGGGTTCCTGGAGCAGAACTTCAGCCAACACCAATGGACATGTTACACAAGCAAGAAATAGAACCTTGCTGTTATAAGCCACCGAGATTTGTGGGTTGTATCTTACTGCAGCATAACCTAGACTGATAAAGCTGCTTGCAGATTTCACCAGTCCTTTAAATAGAGGCCTTCACTGGTCTGGAAGTGATAACTTCTTGTTCTAATCCTAGCCTTGCCACAAACTTTCTGAGAGATTGTATCAGCTAGGATGCTTTAGATTGAAAGAAATTCAAAGTACAGCAAAAAGTAACTTAAACAAGGATATTTACTATTGTGCGAAATAGGAAGTCCAGAATTACAGTTTCATGACATCATTAAGGACTCAGAGTCTGCCATCTTTCTGCTTGGCCTTTCTGTTATGGTTGTCTGGTGGCTATAGATGTTTCAGGTTTCACATGCAGATATTATAGTATCCCATGAAGACAAAGAGGAGTGTTTCTTCCTATGTGTTTCTTTTTCTTCTTTCTTGCTTTTATGGAGGAGAGTATTTATTGGAAATTCCCCAGGAAATTATCCCTAGATCCCATTGGCTAGGATTGGTCACATGTCTGTGCCTAATCAATGGTAGTGACATGGCTGTGATTGGCTTTGACCAGTCATGCATGGTTCATTCCTTTTGGGGGTGGCAGTGGACCGCTTTTCTGAGCACATGGCTGTATGGCAAGTGATTACCCAGACAGAATTTCCTCTGGGAAGAAGAGGAGGATGGAATTAATGTTTACCTCAAAGACCTTAAGCAGGTACATTCCTCCTTGGACCTTAGTTCCTCCACTGATAAACTGAGGATATTGGAAAAATGGGCTTCTAATGAACAGATTATTATCACAGAGTCCATGGACTATGTCCCCTTAAGGAATGGAGTCAAAACTTCCTTACGGGGCTTTGGATGGGTCAAAGCTATTGTTTGTGCCCTAGAGTGCCACTGCCTTAGGTCATTAAAAGTCTTGTCTCATCAGCTTCCTGACAGGCAGACACATTATGTGTTCCAACTCCCATAAAATCTTGCATCTTGGATTTTACACGCCCAGTGTGAATGTGATCTAGGTGAGGGCTATGGATGTGCAGTTTTGTTAGCTTTTACTTACATATCAGATTGACTTTAAAAGTGCTTTGAAAACTTATAAAGTGCTTTGTGCTTGAAGATTTTTTCCAATAGCTCCCTCTTCTCCCATGTGCCATACTCCCAGCTCTCTGCATCCTTTCACAATTTGAATTGACTCAAGGTGCTTTATTGGCCAATTTAACATAAGCCAGTCTCAAGTGCTCTTGAGCCACGAATTCCAAAAATAATTTATAATCATTATTATTGAAAATAATAGAAATGATTTTGGGTCAGGGAGCTACAAAACCAAGCAAGTTTATTTTGTGGAATTGAAACTGAGGTCTTCACTTCTCCTTTCAAGGCACCAGTTTTCTTGTATCTAGGCATTTGCTGAAAATTGCCTGGGAATGAGATGGGCTCGTCTGAGAAAAGTGCCTGAGCTCTTATATTTTATTAGGCAAGGTAGGCACATATACAGTCAAGACCTGCTCAGGCAGTGGAAGGAGACTGGAGAGGGATCTGTAAAAATGGATACAGTTGAAGTCATCCTGTCTCCCCTACCCTACTACATGCCCTGGAAGTCTTTTATGAACTGTTTGTAGCTTTGCCACTTGGTTATAACTGTGAGCAGTTGTCCTAAACAGTGTGTAATTTCTTGATTGGCTTTGATGAGATCATTTTTTTTCCCCACGATAATGTGCTGGAATGCTGAAATCACCCTCTTTTCCCCAAGAGACACTTGCTACCACACTCTGGTCCATGGGAGGGATGATTATTAAAGAGAATGACTTCAACCATCTCAAACTATCAGTTCTATTTGTCACCACTAGGATATAGCCTACTAGGGTTCCTGGGTTGGGTTTGTATTTCTGGAGATCCTCTTACAAATGTTGCTTTTGGGCCAGAGTAGCCCAAGAGGTGTCAGTCAAGTCTGAATCGCCAGATTAAAATGGGCATAGCCTGTCATATAGTCATTCCAAATATCTTGACATTGAGCATTGATTGGCTGAGTGTCTTATAGAGGGTAAGAAGTCTTCCTCAGGCCAAGTGAAACAAAACCATAAAACAAAACCACAGGGAAAGAGGAAGAATAGATTGCTCATTCTGCAAACTTTTTATTGTTAAATCAAACACAGATATGAAAAGTCACAAAATAGCTATATAGGTTAATGAGTTATAAGGCAGCACCCTTCTAACCACCATTGAGGTCGAGATAAAATTTTGTCATTCACCTCAGAAAGCTATCTGCTTTATAAAATATCACCCCTTCTTTTCCCCAAAAGTAACCTGACTTTTATAGTAATCAATTCCTTGTGTCCTGTATAGTTTTATCATCCAAGTGAGCATCCCTAAACGCTCTAGTTTAGTCTAACCCATTAAAAAAATTGACATATCTTTCAAATCTCCTTTAACATACACGTTTCTCATACAGTCCTTTCTTTTTCTTACAATTTACCTTTTGACCTGTGGAATTTTCCTACAGTATGGATGTTGCTGATTATGTACTTATTGTACAGTTCAATATGTTCCTCTGTCTTCCATATTTCCCGCAAGTTGGGAACTGTATTCAGAGACCTGATTAAATTCAGGTTCATTTGGCAGGTGGCATTGAGCTATTTCACCAGGAGGCGTATGATGTCCAGTTTTTGGTCTTTTTTTTGAATGTACATCAGCCAGTGCTCGATGTTTGGATGCATTATTTCACTGGGAATTACTAAATGGCGATGTCTAAGTCTACCTTTTCCTTTTCATTTATTAGCTAGAAAACTTACAAGCAGATGCTTCCCCTTATCTACTCTTTGATTACTTCGTAGTGCATTTCAGGATATGTTTGACTCTTTCTCTTTATTTACCATAAAGATAATGAATTGATTCCTAGCCTCCTCTGAAAGTAACCAATTAGTTTTTAAAAATATTGTTATAAATTCAAGGACTTGAGCATTAATTCTTAGATTGCATTTTTAGTTCATATTTCCATTGACTTTAACGTTCCGAATACATGGGTCAGTGTTTGTTGCTTGGAAACTTGGCTATCTCCCTGCCTCCAAATCACCTGGAAAAGGAGCAGCAAAATTCTCCATGGACTGTTCAAAGACCAGCGGGAGAGGCTTGATTTTAGTTTTGTGTTTATTTTCGGTTTTAATCATAGGTTAGGGTTAGTGGCTATAAATGTGAGGAGTTCTAGCTGAAGGACTTTGAAACTTTATGGTCCAATTGTCAAGATCCTTGTCACTGTCAGATGGATGCCAGTAAAGATCCCATTTATCCATCCTTTTCTCTTAGGATTCCATGAGCTCCAAGCTCCCTTCTGATTCCCATGTTTTATTTTCCATGTGGCTTAACAACAGGAGAAGAATGTCCCAATCACACAATGCAAATATTTTCTTTTTGCTCAATAATTAAGTTTCACTAGAAATAAATAAATTGGCATTTTGTTGTCAAAATTATATTTTATATTCTTTTCCAAGGAAATGTGAGCCCTAGAAATGCTTTCACTATAACCTTGTTTCTGTCAAATTGGTTCTGTCCAGTTTTAGGATAACTCTGTACTTGGACTGTTCTTTTCAGGTTTCTTCCAAGGGAGAAACTTACAGTCATTCTAGGTAACTGAAGAAAAGCACATTCTTTTCAAGCTGGGTCCACTGACCCACATGGCCCTGAGGCAGGCCATTGATTCCTCTCATTCTCTCACTCCAACTAGCAATGAGGTACTACTGTTAGAAACCAGGTACCTTTCCTTGGCAACAGCAGCTGCTAACTAACAAGTAGGTCATTAACTAAGGGTAATGATGTATATAACCAGATTGCTTTGCTGGCCTTAGAAAAAAAAAATCACTCCTTACCACCCCCCCCCCCAGAATAAATGAGAATGTCATTTTGGTACTTGAGTCTGTGAAGAAGCATTTTGAATCCACAGATGAACTAAAACACATTCTTACCTTATCTCACCACAGGTGGAAAAAAAGCAAATTTTGTGTTTTACTTTCTTGCTCTTTCTTTGTTCTGGACATACCTAAGCGCAAGTTACAAAATTGCTTACTCCTGGCAATAAATCTAATGCTTTCTGTTATCTATGGGAAATCGGTTTGTAAAATTTCAAAGCCCTAATCTCTTTGACTGGCTGAGTCCTACGGAAAACAAAAATTAATAAAAAATAGTAATAAATACTGATTTTCTATAACCCATTAAGCAAAGTCTAAATTAAATGACTTGACTTAAAGCTTTGTTGGCAGAATAATTAATGAAAAACACCAGGCTTAAACAATTGGCCATCCATCTTTAAGCATAAGTGAAGGACAGAATCCATATGACATTCCACTAGGATGAAAAATGTACAATTGCATGGGTCCTGGATGATCCTATTTGACAGAGCACCCTGGAGACTTTTTAAATGTCCTCTTTTTCCTGAGACATATGGACTCTACACCATTGTCATATTTAATCTGAGAAACTGGGTTCCCATGCATTCTATTTGTTTGTTTCCTTGCTTGAGGCCTGTGGCTGGGGCCTCATGACTTTGTAGCAATTGGAGTCAGCTTTTGTTTGGCCTTAAAGATGAAATAAGACTAAACCATAAACATGCTACAAAACACAGAATATAAAGGGGATTATTGGAGCCATAATTAGAGAACTAGGAGGTCATTATTTCAGTTGTCCCTCCACCCTCCCAACCACATGCTTCTCTCCTAGCCCAGGAACAAAAGAGATTTAAAAAATCAAACAGTCCTGAGTTTATGTCAATGGAAAAGTCTGGGCATAGTTGGAGGGCATTTACTTGACAAATGCAGAGTGTTTACTCTGTCTTGGTCTCAGAAATCAGAAAAGAATCAAAATAAGTCAGCCCCGGATAACCAAAGAATCTGAGCATCTTTTATATAACCCTGTAAATGGTGTGAGAAAAGAAACTCACCTATGTGCATATCCCTTTAATTATTTGAGTGTCTGGGTTCCCCTTCAACTCTCATTTCAGAAGTCTGACAGCTGGAGGGAACTGGTTTCTCCCAAGGAAGTGAGTGGTCCATTACCGGAGGTGTTTAACCAGAGATCTAAAGGCCATCTGTCAAGGATAGTGCACCTAGGGTTCATTCACACACGGAATAGATATTTGAAAAAGAACTCAAGACACTTTCCAACTCTGAGCAGTTATGTGTTAGAATGCAGGCCTGCAAATTTAAAGGGAAATTAACTTTTGAAGACCATAGCACATACCCTTCTAGGAGGTATTTTCCTAAGGAAGTGAGTACCAAAGAGCTGATTTTGGAGACTAGGAGAAAATATAAGACTTGGAGGAAATGTGGTCATATTGAGAATCAGTTGGCCATTGAATCAAATTTTAATATTTCTGTGTACCTCTTATTCCTACAGTTTTTCTTACTGTGCATTGTGGCCATTTGACCTTCAATGAAAAGGAATAACTGCACATACACATGTGAAAATCTCTCTTGTCTAGTCCTGACTCCCAGGGAAAAAGGAGACAGGAAATGAAGTATGTATTGCATAGTTAAATGTTGATTTTTTTGTTTTGTTTTGTTTTTACCCCGTTGAAGGCTTTTGCTTGGTAATTTAGTTATTCAGAGAGATGTGATATCTTAAGGCACACAGAATTCTTTCAGGACTCTCATAAATCACTTTACATGGTACACTGGAAACTGGTTTAAAAAAATCCAGCCTGGGGCGCCTGGGTGGCTCAGTCGTTAAGCGTCTGCCTTCGGCTCAGGGCGTGATCCTGGCGTTCTGGGATCGAGCCCCATGTCAGGCTCTTCCACTGGGAACCTGCTGCTTCCTCTCCCACTCCCCCTGCTTGTGTTCCCTCTCTCACTGGCTGGCACTCTGTCGAATGAATAAATAAAAATCTTAAAAAAAAAATCCAACCAGGGCATGGAATTTAATAAAACATCTTTTTTCTTATTATGTTATGTTAGTCACCATACAGTACATCATTAGTTTTTGGTGTAGTGTTCCATGATTCATTATTTGCTTATAACACCCAGTGCTCATTACAACCCATGCCCTCCTTAGTACCCATCACTAAGCTAATCCATCCCTCCACTCCATCCCCTCTGAAGCCCTCAGATTGTTTCCTGAAGTCCATATAGTCTCTCATGGTTCATCTCCCCCTCTGATTTCCCTCCCTTCAGTTTTCCCTTCCTTCCCCTAATGTCCTCCGTGCTGTTCCTTATGTTCCACATATGAGTGAAACCATATGATAATTGTCTTTCTCTGCTTGAGTTATTTCACTTAGCATAATCCCCTCCAGTTCCATCCATGTCAATGCAAATGGTGGGTATTGATCCTTTTTGATGGCTGAGTAATATTCCATTGTAGGTATGAACCACATCTTTTTTATCCATTCATCTGTTGAAGGGCATCTCGGCTCCTTCAACAGTTTGGCTATAGCTGATATTACTGCTATGAACACTGGGGTGCAGGTACCCCTTCTTTTCACTACATCTGTATCTTTGGGGTAAATATCCAGTATTGCAAATGCCAGGTCATAGGGTAGCTCTATTTTTAACTTTTTGAAGAACCTCCATACTGTTTTCCAAAGTAGCTGTGGCAACTTGCATTCCCACCAACAGTGTAAGAGGGTTCCCCTTTCTCCACATCTTCTCCAATATTTGTTGTTTCCTGCCCTGTTAATTTTTGCCATTCTAACTGGTGTAAGGTGGTATTTCAGTGTGGTTTTGATTTGAATTTACCTAAAGGCTAATGATGTTGAACATTTTTTTGTGTGTCTGTTAGCCATTTGTATGTCTTCTTTGGAGAAGTGTCTGTTCATGTCTTCTGCCCATTTTTTGACTTTTTTGTTTTTTGGGTGTTGAGCTCGAGAAGTTCTTTATAGAGCTTGGATACCAGCCCTCTATCTGTAATGTCATTTGCAAATATCCTTTCCCATTCTGTGGGTTGCCTCTTAGTTTTGTTGACTGTTTGCTGTGCAGAAGCTTTTCATCTTGATGAATTCCCAAAAGTTAATTTTTGCTTTTGTTTCCCTTGCCTTTAGATACGTGTCTTGAAAGAAGTTGCTGTGGCTGATGTCAAAGAGGTTACTGCCTATGTTCTCCTCTAGGATTTTGATCTATTCCTGTCTCACATTGAGGTCTTTCATCCATTTAGAGTTTATCTTTATGTATGGTGTAAGAGAATGGTTGAGTTTCATTCTGTATATAGCTGTCCAATTTGCCCAGCACCATTTATTGAAGAGATTGTCTTTTTTCCATTGGATATTTTTTCCTGATTTGTTGAAGATTAGTTGACCATAGAGTTGAGGGTCCATTTCTGGGCTCTCTATTCTGTTCCATTGATCTCTGTGTCTGTTTTTGTGCCAATACCATGCTGTATTGATGATGACAGCTTTGTAATATAGCATGAAATCAGGCAACGTGATGCCCCCAGCTTTGTTTTTCTTTTTCAACATTTCCTTGGAAGTTCAAGGTCTTTTCTGGATCCATACAAATTTTAAGATTGTTTGTTCCAGCTCTTTGAAAAATGTCAATGATATTTTGATAGGGGGATGGCGTTGAAAGTGTAGCTTGCTCTGGGCAGCACAGACATTTTAACAATGTAAAACATCTTTTTCTAGTCAAGAATAGCCAGATGTTGAAAAGCCAGAAGTTCACTGGAACAAAATTGAATTAATCGTTAATGAGTCCCCCAAATGGGTTATAGCATAAAAAGTTGTACAGAGAATATGGAATGAGCCACTATATATCCTGGATTAAGAATAGTAAATATGTATCGTACATACCACTGTTTCCCCATCTTGTACTCATGGCAGACAGCATTAATTGAACACAGCACTCTTTGAACTTGGGCTTAATTTCAGTCTTAGCACAGAACTCCAGGCAGTCCTGTCGTTTGACTAGAGTCCTTCTATGAACTCTTCTGTGCAGGCTTTCATCTCCACTATGGACAAAAACAACTCTTGTCAGATTTGCTGGTGATTCAGTTCCATATTGCTGAGACCAAATGTCATTTCTTAGGGTTCATCTTGTTCAACTTGTTAGGAATTGATCTCTCCTTGTTTTTTAATGTACTTCTTCACTTGGCTTCTAGGACATCATACCACTTGGTTTTCCTTCTACCTCATCACTTTTCCTTCTCAATATCCTTTCTGGTTCCTTTTCATCTCCTAGATTTCTAGATAATATAGTGCCCTCAGATCTTGACTTCTCTGTTTCCACTCACACTTGATGATCTCATCAGTTTCATGGCTTTAAATAATGTGTGTATGCTGATAATGATCAAATTGTATCTTCAGCTTGGACTTCTCTTTAAACTTGAGTCCCAACTCCCTATTTAAAGCTCCATTTAAGTGTCTATTAAATGACTCAAACTTAACGGGCTTAAAATTTAACAACTTAAATTTATTCCTCAATCCTATTTCTCCCCATAATATCTCCTTTTAGTTGCTCAGATGAAATCTTGAAGTCATTGTTGACTCTTTCCTTCCTTCTTTCCTTCCTTCCTTCCTTCCTTCCTTCCTTCCAAAACCATGTATAATCTACCAGAAAAAAAATGTTGCCACTACCTTAAATTTGAATCTGGAATCTAACTACTTCTTACTACGTTTACAACTGTTATGTCCTTGGGTCTTTGGTTAGATACCTAGTGTGTGGACAACTCACTTCTGGAGAAAAGCAGTTCCATCCAGTTGACAGTCTTCAGAAATGAGGATTGAAGGGTATGATATTGTGATTTATAGTAAGAAGTATATATTTGTTCTTTGTCCCAGTTTCTGGCATAGTGCTTCTAAAACCCTTGGAATTTCCTGAGTGATGGGAACAAAAAAGTGTCCTTTGTTAGGTTAATAAGGTGACTTTTAGAATGCATCTAAAGATGGGAGCTGATTACCAGTGGAGCTGAGCATGTGACTAGAGTTGGACCTTTCAGTCCCATCCCTTCTGACCTCCTGGGAGGGTAAAGAGGCTGGAGATTGAGTTTAACGGTCATCTACCAATGATTTAACTAATCATGCCTATCTAATGAAGCCTCCATAAAAACCCACTGCTGTTATCTCTGGCATCTGAAATGATTCTGTCTTATGCTAGATTTACTGGAAATAAACTCTGAGACTAGTGTTCAAGATAACTCCTGGTGCATGTTTGCAGGAGCATCACCTATGAGGGAGTGAGGAAGTAAGATTGGACAGAGGTGGATGTAGAACTGACTGGTAATTGCAGCAGAGACTGTGGCCTCAGGACTAGGAGAGTCCTTGGGTTGCCCTGAATTGAGGCAAGGGGATTGACTAGACCTTTGTGCTCCAGA
Organism: Ailuropoda melanoleuca; assembly: GCF_002007445.2. Taxonomy (NCBI): domain Eukaryota; kingdom Metazoa; phylum Chordata; class Mammalia; order Carnivora; family Ursidae; genus Ailuropoda; species Ailuropoda melanoleuca. The sequence continues at coordinate 99,381,335 of NC_048220.1, read as the reverse complement.
AATGAGCAATCACTGGATGTGAGCTGCTACCAGAGAAAGAACCAGTATTCCCAGCGACTATGGGAATGAATGTGTCAGTTTGGGTGGTGTTCCACAGCACGCTCTACATGTGATTGAGATGTGGCTGATGTTCTAAAATATTTGCTTTCCAAAGCCAGGAGATGGAGTGGAGTGATGCAGAGGACACAGGCAGAGTCAGCAGAGGCCCAGCCTCAGAAGCCAGAGGTAGCCTTTCAGCTTTGGAGAGCTGATACTGGACATGAAAGTGGGAGGCATCTCTGCTCTGTGTCCTTGGGAACAAGATCAAGAGAGAATATTTCCTAAGAAGGGAACAGATTGCGTTTGGGCAAATCTTTCCTAGAGATTCTTAAAAATGGATAAGGAACCATAAACTTTATACAAAGCAGCTGAAAAGTCTGTGATTTAAAAAATTATATCAAACCCCAAATTAATTTTCAGTGTCTCAAGCCTCTAAGGTTTATGCCTCTTGAAACATTTAAAGCAACATAAGCAAAGTTATTATTCACTCATCTATTCACTCACTAATTCATTCATGCATTCATTCATTCACTCATTGATTCAACAATTTCTTATTACATTGGAAGGTGGTAAATATATAAAACTAGCACTATTAACTGTCTTTGAAAAAAATTCTTTTTTTTTTTTTAAAGATTTTATTTATTTATTCAACAGGGATAGAAACAGCCAGCGAGAGAGGGAACACAAGCAGGGGGAGTGGGAGAGGAAGAAGCAGGCTCACAGCGGAGGAGCCTGATGTGGGGCTCGATCCCATAACACCGGGATCACGCCCTGAGCTGAAGGCAGACGCTTAACCGCTGTGCCACCCAGGCGCCCCTTTGAAAAAAATTCTTACATTGTGTCAGGTACTNGATCCCATAACACCGGGATCACGCCCTGAGCTGAAGGCAGACGCTTAACCACTGTGCCACCCAGGCGCCCCTTTGAAAAAAATTCTTACATTGTGTCAGGTACCGTGCTACATAGTTTACTACATGGATTATCTTAGTTCATCTTATAATTCTATAAAGTAGGTATTATGGTACTATTTTTTCTTACGCTTTTTTTCCCCTTGAGTTAAAGCAGTTAGATCACTTGCTCAAAGGTCACAGAGCTAGTAAGTGGCAGAGTCTGGATTGCAATCAAGATGTTTGAGTTTGTAAAAGACTGGTACATTCTCTTTACAAATAAAGAATAACTAAGCATGTTCCTTACCCTCAAGAGGCCTACAGTCCAGTGGGAGACAGATAAATCAGTAAATGAGAGAATCAAGATGTGCGTCTAGGTCCAAGAGTCAAGTACATGTTCTTTCTTCTCTACCTATTTGTATACTTCAAGGATGGAAGATTGTACTATTTCTAGTGATTTAATGAGATGCTTTTGCTGCGCATAACAGACTATCCAACAGAAAGTGGTTTAAACAATAGGATTATTGTTCACAAGAATTCTGGAGGTAGGAAGTGCTGGGTTTGGTTGGTTTGGTAGCTCAGTGAGGTCAGGGCTCTGGGTTAGCTTCCCCAAGACACTTGCCCTAACTCTGGACTAGTTCAGGCACAAACAGAATAAAAAAATAAATATGAGAAGGAATAACAAGGATGTCTCCCTTTCCTAACTCCAAACAGCTATTCTCAGGGGCTGGGTTAAGAGGGATGATGCTACCTGGGTTTTGTTCTTTAAAATGTTCAGAAATGTAGCATAGATTATCTACTGCTGAGACACACTACTTTTAATGGAAAATTATTTCTGGATAAAATCTAGGGGGCCATGTGGCACTAAAGCAGTTTCTTGTTTGTGAGGTCTTGATGGAGTATGTGAAGCATTTGCCCATTAGTCCTGTAAGTGCACCACACACTGATTTGAGTACTTACTGAAGGAAGTCGCTCTGCGTTTCTTCTTCCTGGAATAAAGTGTTACTTACCACTGTGAACATCTTTCACTGGGTTCATGAACAATGTAGCGGAACTGAGTAATAAACAGAATGCTGTCAAATATATATCTTCCCATAATAGATCCTATACCTTAAAATGCCTAGAGGGAATCACTTTTTAAAGTCTATAACATGCAGTAGTTTTGATACGACTGGTTGAGCCATGCAGAAATGATTAAAAAAAGAGTAATAAATTCAGATTTTACACCAGGCACCGAGCATTAAGCCAAAATGAAACTACCATACTCAAATCTTCTACAGCTTAGAGCTAATTAGACCTACATTTCCGAATGGCACAAGCATCATGCAATGCAGCAATTGTTATAATAACTATATTCTCATCTAGTGTTGGGTGGTGATTTACACCAGCAATGTCTGCCAGGGCTAATGGATGTTGCAGGAAGAAATCTCTGGGGGCTCTGGAGCAAGACTGGGAATTTTGCCCCCGGGCATCTCTCTCCATGGGATTCCTGGTGATTGTACTGAGTGTTAGGCAGGGCAGAGATATAGCCCAGGGGGCAGCAATGTCTGTGTGCATTTTAATTACCACTGAAACACAGTGTTTCAAATAATGACTGGGTTTTATATAGATTTGAGGAGAAGCAGTAGTTTGCACCACCTCTTGAGGTTGTTGGGAGGATAAAGTATGACTCTATCTATTAAGTTCTTAGCATAGTGCCTAGCACATAGTAAGCACTCAATAAATGGTAGCTGTTTTAAAAAATAAATGCTTCATCTATGGGTTGGAATGTATGGTTTATCCTAGATTGACTTTTGGCTCTAAAAGGAGGCACTATTTCAACTGAAGCAGGGTGGTTAGTGACTTTAATGCCCTGGATTTCCCCGGAAAATTACATAAGCAAGGGTAATCCAGGGTCTCTGTTGATCCTGGCTGACGTTCCACACGTCTAAGTATGCTTAGCTCCTGCCTGAGAAATACAGGCTTGATTCAGAACGTGTCTGAACATTCCAGTCCCCACTCCTCCTTTATAAAGAGAGCCTGTTGTGCTAGTGGGAAGAGCTCCAAATTACCTGCAAAAGGGATGGCGAGAGTGTAGAAGGTGGGTAGTAAGCTAGAGGCCAAGTGGGAGGGGCAGAGGGGATTCCTCATAAATGCCACCCAAATGCATGATCCAAGGAGTTGGTGTGAACTGTTTTCCTGGGAAACCAGATTGCCACACCATGATGATTTTCTGAATTCTTTTCAAATTCATAATTCATATCTTAAAATGAAACTCTGATACACCGAATGCTTCTTTTCTGCCCAGAACTGGGTCAAGCCTTTTATATGTGTGATCTTTTCTAATCCTCTCAATAATCCTGCAATATGGATATTATTAACCCCATTCTTTTTGGATAGGGACACTGACATTTGGTGTGGTTACATGACCTGGCCATTAGGTCACCCAATTAATAGGTAGACTGGAGTCTAGCTCAGTTTTTTCTTACTCAAAAAGCCATGGTCACAGCACTGTCCCCATGGTCCCTGCCAGGGAGGTTGTGGGATTACATTTGCCCATTGTCCCCAGATGCTCTGAGTTTGTACTACATGACCTCATGCTTTTTGGCTACCAGTCAAGGAATGAATTAATCCTACCAGCCTTGATTGATTCCTTGCCTCGTGCTTAGCACTACACTAGTTAGAGTGGGCATAAATAAAAAAATATGAAACGAGGTCCCTGGTTTCAATGAAAGAGTACACAGGAAGCATTAGGTGAATAGTACAATACTTTGTATAATGAAAGACTAATACAGCAAATATCACAACCATGTGTTGGCTAGCTCAAAACACCTACTTCTTGCACCCCATGTCAGACACTCTAATTCTTTTCTTGCTGATTCTGGACATGGTTTCAGTCTCGGAATCCTTCTCAACGTAGCATCCCAGGTGGGCACAACTCTTGGATCTAGTCTCCATCTCTCCTGTTAAGTGTTGTCAATCAGAGAAACAGGAGATTAAGGAGGTCTGGAGGGATCAGTGAAGGCTAAATGGGGATGGTGGGTTGAAGCCCAGGTCGGAAGAAGGGGGAGAATTTAGCAGTGGAATTGTAAGAAAGAGGAATATTCCAGGTGGAGAGAAGCACATTAGTAGAGCCCCCGAGATGAGAGTGAGAGAGTAGCCTCCTGGGGTTGGGGACAAGAGTAAATTTCCAATGTTATACTCTTGGGGCAGACACAATGAGATTGAATAGGACTGTTTTTTTGGACTTGATTTTGACCTATTTATGAACACCATAGCCTACCAGAGATAATAAGGTAGTAAGAATAGTAACTCCTATTTATTAAGGTTATTGTAGCAGTTGTACCACTACTGCATATATGCGTTGTCTTATTTTATCCTTGGAGCAACCCTGAAAGGGAAGTACTAGTATTCCCATTTTATAAAGGAGAGTAACTAGTGTTTAAAGATAATAGGCTATATACCTAGTTACATAGCTGGTAGGGAATGTTACTGGAGTTCAAAAATATCTTATAAACGTTACCAAAAAATATCTGAGACTGGACTTTATCTTCCCAGCGTGTTCCTCCCTTGCATGTGTGCACAGTCACATATACATATAAACATACAGTACACACACATACACACTATCTCATATGCATAGACTCAAACACACCATACACAGATGCAGCTACATGTATACACACATTTATGCACATAAATATACATATTCATGCACACTTATACTACACACATCCATGTATGCACATATACATACACCATATACACACTATTCTTCTAGGGAGAGTCACTGCTCTTTGATCACAGTGGTAAGTATATGACCCAGAACAGGCAGAATCAGCCTTGTCTCTCAGCATTTGAATCTTGGGCTGAGATACATAGAGATGGAAGGAAGCTGAGACATCTGATAGCAGTGCTCTTGAGAAAACATCACGAGTGACTAATATCCCTGAGCTGCCTGGTTCTTGTCCTTCTTATGTTTTGTCCAGCTCTTTTATTCCACAAACAGCACAATAGACTTACAATAATTGCTTATTTATCCCTTAAGTCAATTTCTATTGCTTGCCACCAGAGAGCCCTAAATGATATAAATCATCTCTTCAGTTTAGCCAATACCAGTGATGGGGTGCATTCCAGTGAGAATTGTGGCTGGCGAAATGCTGAAAGAAAGAAAGGAGCATTTTGTTGCTTTGTTACAGCACTGTCTGTGGGGTAGGGTCATGATGTAAATGAGACTGATATATGAAGGCCTTCTGGAATTTACAGTAATAAACCATTTACAGATAGGGGCCAAGACAAGAGTGCCTTTATTCTGAATCCATGAGTTTCTAACTCATGGCCTGATGTTAAATCTCTTGGTTGTAGTTTGCCTTATGTTTTCTTCACTTTTTCCTTTTTGGTGCTAATATGATGGTTCAGTAATATATTGTTTCTTCACCTGTCAATCCTTCAGCAGATATTTACTGGAACACTCCAGTAAATACAGTGGCAGATACTTGGGACTAGAGAAATAGTTCAAGCTATGAAGACAGGAATTTGGAGCTGGAAGATACATTTAAAATGGTATAGTCCAGCCCTTCTTATTCTTATAGAAGAGAAAACAGAGACTCAGTACAGTTCAGTGACTTAAATAGGATCACAAAGTATTGTGATAAGTCTGTGTTTTGGCACCTATGACCTAGGTCTTATCTCCTAGGTCAGTGATATTTATGGTTCCTATCAAATTCTTGAAATCTGGTGGGGAGAGATGAGGCTTGCAAACAGAAAGCAGTTGGCAAACTCAGCCCCGCNCTTTGGCACCTATGACCTAGGTCTTATCTCCTAGGTCAGTGATATTTATGGTTCCTAATCAAATTCTTGAAATCTGGTGGGGAGAGATGAGGCTTGCAAACAGAAAGCAGTTGGCAAACTCAGCCCCGCATCAGGTGGCCCTCCTCTTTTTCTACTCTATAGTTCTGCAGAAACCAAATAACCCAAAACACATTTTCCTCCCAAGATACAAACAGAGATCTCCAGCCTAAGCTGGAAACTTAGTTTGGAAACTTAATCTGAAGTCCTTCCATAGCATCACTAGCTACTTCTCTCTTTCATTGCCAAGTTGTTGTTTTTTTTTTAATTAAGGTACAGTTGACATACAACATTATGTTAGTTTCAGGTGTACAACATAATGATTTAATATTTGTATATACAGTGAAATGACCACCAAAATTAATCTAGTTAACATCTGCCACCATGCATAGTTACAAAATTTTCATTCTTGTGATGAGAACTTGGAGAGTTACTCTCCTAGCAACTTTCAAATATGTAATACAATATTATTAACTCTAGTTGCCGTGATGTACATTATTACATCCCCATGACTTATTTATTTTATAATGGAAGTTTGTACCTTTTCACTCCCTTCACCTATTTCTCCCAGCCCCCCCAACCAAACTGGGGTCTTGAGGTGATATCACTCAAGGTGAGAGTAGGATGTGTTATACTAGTGGTATAACAACGAGCCACATAAAGTATAGAGCCCTGCTTTTATCCCGTAGGCACAGAGAACCCCAATAGTTGAGAAAAAGAGAGGGGTGTCTTGTATTCAGTGACTTTTGGTGTGTTAATTCTGCCCAATGGAGAAACTTGGACCAGTGATTGTCCAGCTTTTAACTACTACTTTAGGCTCCCTTGTTCTTTTTTTTTAAATTTTTTTTATTATATTATGTTACATCCCTGGTTTCTGATGTAAAGTTCGATGATTCATTAGGCTCCCTTGTTCTTACCAGTAAAGATAGAATGGGCCATTTCTTCTTCCTTGAAATTCAATTTTCCTTGGCTTCCGTGACACCACAATGACTTGATTTTCTCATTTCTGGTGGCTCGTTCTCAGTATATGCTCTGTGGGTTCTACTTCATCCACCTTTCTTTTAAATGTTGGTATCCTACAAGGTTTTCTAACTATTATAACTCTCTTGGTTTATGAACTCTTCCTGGTCAACTTTGTTGTGGTGGCCATCTGTTGTTTGGCCCTCCCAATATCTGTCCTACCCTTCCTTTAGTTAAAGCAAATTGATTTTTTGTGGTGTAACCAACAAAACCTCTCCCACTCGCAAGTTAATGTGATTCTGGTGCGCTGGTGAATGTTTAACAATCAGCATTCGGGGGAAAAAGCCATGATTTTTAACATTTCTTTGGTGTAAATACTCCCACCATGGTCAGAGCCTATTTAACACATGTTTATTGAGCACCTAATATGTGCCAGGAGGTACTGTTTTAGATACTGGGAATCCAGAAGGTGAATAGAACCTAAATAGCCTTTGTGCTCATAGCATTTATATTCTAATTGTGAAGATAGATAAAAACAATTAAGTGCATAAATTAATTAACAAGGTAATATCAGGTAATGGCAAGTACTATAAAATAAAGTAGAATAAAGGTAAAATGAATGATTGAGGTAGGGAGCTATCTTAGACAGTGTGGTCAGGGAAGTCTTCACTAGAAATTGACAGTTAAGTTCAGACCTGAATGAGGAGAAGCAAACCAGGTAAGAGCTGGGGGAGCAGCCCAAACTTGCAGCCCTGGAACTTTTGCTGGATCTATTTGAAAAGAGGTAGTCTTTTTACATGTAACTTATTAAACTTGTAGGAGTCGGTCTGGAAGTGCTGGTGACATCCATTTTACCACCTTGAGGGAGAGAAATCCTGAGATAAGAGGTAGAGAGAGACTGATTCCTAGTGGTAATATTTGGACATTTGGACATCCTTATGCTACTGTATCTAATGCTGGCATATTCTTGCATTTTTAAACACATGAGCCAGTAAATACCATTGCCCCCCTTTTTTGGTTCATACAGTTTGTGTCTTAACTAATGTCTTAATTAATATACATATCTACCCCCATGTCTTCAAATACTACTTATTATGGAGTGAATGACTCCAAAATCTCTGTCTACATTGGATCTGTTTCTAAACTCCAGATACATGTAGCAGCCACCTACTAGCTATCTTTACCTGCAGGGTTTTGGAAACATCATAAATTTCAATTCATCATCTTTCTTTCCCAAACTGCTCACTCTGTTTTTTATTTCTACACACCATGCCGAGCCAAAACCCTGGGTGTCATTCTGTACTCCTTACTCTCCTTCAACCTCCTGAAGAAATTAACCACAAATTCCCATGGAACATGGGTCATAAATGTCTTGGGAACACACCCTCTTCTCTCCATTCCACTACTTAAGCTCAGGTACCTGTTTCTCACCTAGATTTCAACTCTCTTTCTACTCTTCCTGCCCTTTAGTTTCCACCTTGTGGCCAGAACAAGCATTCAATGTTTTATTTTAAGAAGTTTATGTAAAAGTAAATGTGACTTAAGACCTTGTGTCAGTTAGGATCCTTCAGAGAAACAGAACCACAAGGAGGAAACGCTAGGAGTTTTATATGTATATGCATATATATTTATATATATGTATATGTGTTTTAAGGAACTGGCTCTTGCACTTCTGGGGGATGGCGAGTCTGTAATATGTAGGGTAGGCTGGCAGGCTGGCTTCTCAGGCAGGATTTCTGTTACAGTCTTGAAGCAGAATTTTTTCTTTGGGAAGTCTATGTCTTCTCAGTTTTTGCACTTAAGGTCCACAACTCTTTGGGTGAAGCTTCCCCACATTATAGAGTATAATCTGCTTTACTTAAAGTCAACTGATAGTAAAAGCTAGTCATATCTACAAAATGCCTTTACAGTAACGTCTAGACTAGTGTTTGGCCAAACAACTGACTGCCATAGTGTAGGTAAGTTGACACATAAAATTAACCATCACAGACCTAAAGTAGGCATTACAGAGCTAGCCACCTCCAGACCTTGAGAGTTCTGGATGATTTCAATAGTTCCTTGAGAAGGCAAGTTGAGGCAACTGAAGGTTGAAGGAGTAGTTTAGTGTGCAAGAGAATCATCAGAATGCTTGTTGTCAAAAATGTTGGTTCCCTCACTTCATTCTCAGAGGATTCTTATTCTTATTCTTAATCCCAAGAGGATCTTATTCCTACAGTGGGTATGAAGTTAAGTTTATGGGTGTTCACCAAGATTTTTAAAAAAAGGAGAATTAAAAGATTATAGAAAGAATCGGAGGGCATCCCATGTGGTCAAAGGGAGTACTGTTTCATTGAAATGTTCATTTCACTCTTTGAGGGTGTGCATGGGGGGTTGGGGCATATTGTAGCTGTGGGTCATAGTCAAGGTCAAAAAAAGTTTGAAAGACCCTGGTGAGGTATACAGTCAGTATTCATCCTTGTGACATCATGTGGCAAGTGACTCTTTTCTTATTCCATGGACTTTTATTGCCATTGACAACTTCATCCATCCTTCCATGGACAATTTCTTCATCTTTTGGTCTTGCTGAGTCCAGTGGTTATGAAGTAATGAATGGTAAAGGCAGAAAGGGTACAAAACAAGGGTTTGAAATCCCCATTCCAACAAGTTCCTGCATTCTCCTGCTTCCTTCCAGTTCCTCCTCACCCTTCCCTGGAGCCCCTCTTTGCAATTTGTACGACTTTCTGTTGCCTGTACTGCAGGGACAGCAGAAGCCTGCAGTCAGATGTAGGGTCAAGCACCCCACAGAGCAGATAGCAATAGCAAAGTGTACTTTAATAACTCTCACTTCCCGAGCAGCTCGAGGAACCAAGCGTGAGATTTCCAGTGCTGTTGCTCCTCGGTTTCCTGGCCCGGGGGAAGACCTAACTGATGGCTTTGAATATCCATCAACAAATAATAAATAATAATAATAACCTGCCTGCCGCAGGCTTGTCAGAGCCAGGGTGGTTGGGTTTGCTGATGCTTTCTCGCTTAATACAACCTCAAAGTCAATTTTAAGCAGAAACCCTAGCAGCTTTGCACTGCAGGAATTTCTCCTTGCCGCTGTCCTTAAGTCTGATTCCCAGGGTTGGGACCCATCTTGCTGAGATTGTGAAGTGTGTGATGTGTCTGTTGTGACCTGGGATTCTCAGATCTGTAATTTTTTCTCTCCTTGGATGCACCTTGTCTCAGGCACCATGGTGTTCTCAAACATCCCGACTTCCCCCCCCTTTCTTCTAGGTCATGGGTTGGAAAAGACCCTGATTGAATAAATGAGTTCTGGGCTGTGAGAGAGTACCCACCTCAGGAAGTCTTGCCCCCCATAATGATTAAGATCTTGGACTTTGGGCTAAGAATGCCTAGGTTTGAATGTGAATTTCTGCTCTTTCACCTGTGTGTGTGTGTGACCTTGAACATATTACTCAACTTCTCTGAGCCTCAATTCCTCATCTGTAAAACAAGGATAATATTAATAGTAGTAATTATAATAGGTAACATTTATTTAGTGCTTGTTATGTCCTGGCAGTATTCTAAGTGCTTTATCTGCATTGGTTCCTTGAACCCCATAAGGGAGGTGATATAATTGTCTTTGGCTTACAGATGTGGATACTGAGGCAGAGAGTGGTTAAGGAGTATGTGGCCCACGCCACACAGCTGCTAAGTAGTGGGCTAGGATTACTCACAGAGCTGAGCCTCTGTCCCATGTCTCCTGCATGCTAAGTGGAAGTAAGCATGGCCAGACTTACTTAAAATCCAGATGTGGGACAGGGGAATTTTCCCTTTAGGATTTTGATTAACCCAAAGTAAACATTTTTAAGTCCAAATTTTCAGGTCCAGGGAGATTGTTGGTACAGATAATTATTCCTACTCTACTCAACCTCCGGACAAGCCCTGTACCTTAAAGCCAGGTTTGGGCTTTTCCTCTCCCAAATGTCAGCTCATCCACCAGACAGACTTTGCATTTTGAGATTCTTTACAGCACCCAGCACATTGAAAAGTTTATCCTCAATGTTAAGAGAGTTTTAAAGCCCACTCTGCATGATGAATGAGCTCTTGTGTGAGGGTTCTGACTCTCAAGGCCTTCCCACTCCAATTTGTGTAAAGCACAGCCCACCCATGGCAATTCTCCTTTATGCTGCAAGTATTCTTGGTTGGAGAAAACTCTGAGACATCAAATCGTTAGGGTGCCTTCATTTACCAGATTAGTTTCCTCTCTCTTGTGAGGAGCCAGTGTCCCTGAACCCAGGTAGAAAAGAAGTGGGAATTAGGTGCTGATCTTCTGAGTTTGCTTTGTGTCAGCCACCGGGGGCTGGCCTGGACCACAGACTCCTTGTGGAAAACTGTTCTGAGTTGTGACAGGGGACAAAAACTGCGTTGGGTCGGTCATGGCATAGACTGAGGGGGCCTTCCTGTATTTTCGACGAGCTGGGTTCTGGGCTGGGGATCTTGCATTTGTTGTTTTCCATACTCTCTGCTACCTCATTGCTCACTTCTGAACCTCCCAGGGATGAATAATTTAGCTGGCTTAGGAATAAAAGTCCCAATACCCTCATCTCACTTCATTTAGGATTCACATTTAGCAGCTAGAGGTAGAAGGGGACGGGGAGAGTGACTGCAAGAGACCGTAAACCCAGGATATGTCACAGCTTTATGGCCTCTCTCCTGAAGGAAGTTTGCCAGTCTCAGGCATGAAATGGCCCAAATCCCAACCGTGGGAAGCACGTTCCAATAGGACTCCTGGAAAATGATTCAGCCACACTCGCTCCTAATCCAATTTAATGATCCTATTTTGATAGTATTACGTATTTATTTGCTGGTTGGGAGAAAAACCACCACCTCACAGCGTCTCCCTCTCCCTGCAGGTGCTCTAAAAACAGGGCTACTGGAGGAGCCACTTGTCCTTGCTCCATTCCAGGGGCTTAGGGCTTTAATGTGAGAATGTGGCCTTCAGACGGGGGCTGGGATGTTTGTAAGGGCAGGGACCAGGGAGTGGGGTGGCAGTGTTAAAAGTTCCAAACAAGCCAGCTGGGGCGGGAATATGGTTGTGAGGGAACATTATCTGGTGTGATTCTTTGTTTTCACGGCATCGCCTCCTATTCCTCAGACCAGCAGAATCACCAAGCTGTAAACGGCACACCTTACAAATCAGGGTTCCCTGACGTGGCTGGAGCATTCATTACCAGCCGTAAAGGCATGCCAGCAAGAGAGGTTGCTGTTCTGTAGCCCAATTTTCCATCGCAATAACCCAATTAACTGGTGTGTGTGTTTGTTTTACAAAGCTCCAAGCTACAATAAACCATACAGATACGTGGGCTGCAGAAAGCTCTGTAATTAGGACAAGGTGTACAAATTAAACTACTCTTTTTAAACTTCAAACCAGCTAACTTCTGACATACTGTACTGCTGGGGCTTCTGGGACTGAACCCAATTAACATCTTAGTATTTTATAAGCATCGTTTTAATTGCATTTGTATGCAATCTTCTCTCCAAGTGCCTTTCAAGGTGCTAGTCCTTGTTCTGCTTTTATTACTGTGGTGATTTAAATCTTCTGTCTCGGAGGTTCCCGTTAATAATGACTACTCTGCTACTTAAGATGCTGGTCCGACATAAAACTCGTCTCTCAAAAGAATTATGCTTTAAAACAGTTACATTTAACTTTATTATTAAATTTTTAATTTTTTCTCTGTTTGAACATTATGCCTTGAAACGTTTTATCAACCTGCCAGCTCTTGTAATGGCTAGAAAAGAGATTCTTTTTGGAAGCGAGGATGATGGCTTTCCCCCACTGCACCCCCCCCGCCCCCCCGCCTTTTGCTCACCTTTAGTCTAGATTAAAGGTCTTTGGTGCCATTGGATGGCATGGTGATGAGGGGGTATTTAAATAAACGAATTTGGGGTTTCTAAGGTCCCTGGAGGGTTTTGGAGCATCTTTGTCTGTTTTGGGGCTGGGACTAGGACGAGGCAGGTGAGGTGTTTTCCTCCTGGGCAAAATTTAAGTAGGCAATGAAAAGTTCAGGGATCAAGATAAATAATATTTTAATGTAACATTAAGAAATAAAATCAGGAAAATATAACTTGCAGACCAGCTGGCCTGTTTTTGCAAATGAATCTTTCTGGATCCAGGGCTGAGTCTAGTGTGAGGTCGAGTTGAGGCAACATTGTACAACTGTAGACTGCATTTCTGTTTTTATTTAAAATTCTGGTATTTCGTTCACTGTGGATTTTTTTTGCCTTCATTTCTATTTTTTTTTAATTGCATTAAACTATTTCTTTTGATTCCTGAGTTTTTGGTGCCCCCTTAAATTTTGCACCTGGCTAAGTGTCTCATTTGCCTCCCCTGGTTTAGATCCCATTATAAATCTAAGGGCAATGAAGACTTTAAGAGGGATGTAAGCATATGAAGAAGTCCTGAAGGCAAGTTTTCATGCAGTGAGTAAAAAACGTAGGGGAAAGCTCAGCTCTGTGTGTATTTCTTTCTGAGCATGGTGTGCATAGACCTCACTTCCTACTTAGAAACATCCAAGCAAGTGGCAATGCTTGAGTTTATGAGAACAACCGAATGGCAAACTCTCCTCCTTCATAACCCTAGCCCACAAAAGCAAAGTATTTCCATAATTTTCCATTGGTGCTTCTTATTGCAAGAAGGAGTTAGGAAAAATGAGTACTACTGTTGTGCTCAATTAGGATTTCTGTTATCTGGATAAAAATATACAGTCTTGAGCAGGCAGTGAGATCCTCCTGGAATATTTTAAACCTTTTTGCTTGATTGAGTGTCTTGTCAAACAAAACTGGCAGTCTCTCTCCCAGAGCTGCCTGAATCTATGCAGATATGATTTCTATCATGCCTTTATTATGTGTAGTCTGTAATAAGGATGAGCACATATAAATCATCTCTGGATGGCAGTTAGGATGCAATACTCAAAGGAGAAAGACATTTCTGCTTTCAAATGTCTAGCGATTTCAGATATTATATAGCAAGTCTCCCCTGAACTGCACAATCTTCAATTCTACTCAAGCTCTTCTGTGGAAGAATGAGACTTTCATAACTTTCTTTGCAAGAATCACTAGTGAGATAAGAATTGTGTCACTAAAACCAGAGCACAGTATCTTTTTGGCTAGTCTGATATCAAAGTTGCATTTGAAAAGATGATCTTTCCGTAATTTGATTCAAGAGGCTGGTCTTAAGAGATAGTGGGGGAGACCTCAGGTTTTGGGTCTGCTTTGCTCTACCAGGAAATACAGAAGACATGGGGAGGTACAAAACTCTGCAGCAAGGACAAAGTGCGCTACTGGTGGCATTTCAAAGAGTCGTTCTTTTCCCTGAATCAGGAACTGAGTGATAAATATCTCAGCCTCCTCTCCATGATACAAAGGGTAATTTGGTAACAAAACAAAACACAAATGCCATACCATAAATCCAAAGGGAAAGGCTCCAGACCTGGCTACTAATATAATATTGTTGAATGCTTCTTATGTGCTAAGTATTAAGCATCTCCTTGTACTATCTATCTCCTTTAGTCTTCAGTAGACTACAACAATGCAGGTACTAATAAAATACCCATTGTACAGACAAGGGAAGGTAAGCAAGTTAAATAATAAAGTGGTCTTGGGCCACTTCACCTCTCAGATCTCAGGAGGCTTGGAAATAGAATCAAGTGGGAGGTCAGAGGCTCTCAAGGTCCCTGATCTCAAGATCAGCCACTGTTAAAAGGCAGTCCATAGCAATTCTTTGGTTGGGTTGTAGTGTGTGTGTGAAGGGACTGGAAGTGGCAGTGGGGATTGGGGCAAATCTCAGACATACTGTGAAGTGACATTTATATTTAGGCTCCCCAGTTCTCTGGTGTGGGGTTGTCTTTCTCTTTCAGTGCCTTCCCTTCCTCTCTAGGATTCTTGGATTTGACTGCGTAGACCCACCAGACCAGTGCTCAGCCTTTCTAACGATGCAGCACACATAAAAAATAACAAATGAAAACTTCATATGGGGAGGCCAGGCTGCCTTTGTGTCTGCTGCCCAGCTGCCTGGAGGCTGTGGGGGATTAGGATATGCACTCCTGTGACAGAGTGGTGGGAAGCTGTGTGTCAGACCAGGAGTGCCAGGAGGTCTGTGGCCATGTATCTCTGTGCCTAGCACAATTGTTGACTAGATACATCACTAGAACCACTCCTGGTACAAAGGTAACAGTGTGATAAAATAATTCCCATGAAGCTGCTAGAGATTTAACTAATTAATATACATATGTCAGACTGTCCTTCATTTTGGGAATATTAATTCTTATGAGAGGGAGATCTTTGGGGGCAAGGGACTTCTCCCAGCACCTGTCATCATGCAAGTGGCTTCTCTGCTCGCAGTAAGAGGTGAGAGGTGAAAACTAGCATGCCTCTTATCTTATCAGTAAGATAAGGAAGGAGGCTTGGGGAGAGAGCAAAGAACAGAGAGAAGACAAAAAAGACAGGAAGAGAGGAGCATTTCATGATGGGAGTCTTTTTTAATGGGGTTGTGGGGCAATGGTTGTCTGAACACAAACCCAGGAAGTAGCTGTGACGTGCACTATTTTCTACCTTATCTTCAGGCAGCTCCGGCCAGATAAGGGGTGTCACTGTAATTTCTCACTCTTGGCTGCTATGGCTGCACTGTTGTCCAACCCCAGCCCTCAGTGTCTGTGTACGGGCTTCCCTGGGCTTTCTCAGAAATCCAAATGGTTGGTGTTAAGGATTCAGACCTTGTCAACTGAGCTGCTAAGAGCTGAAATCCCAGCTGATAGGATGCATGGTTCTTCATAGCTTAGTGGAAGAAGCATTGCCCTGAACGGTCCTAAGCTTTTGCTCTTTATTATAAAATGGAGATAGTAATTTCTTCCCAGACTATCTTCCAGAATTGTCAAAGGCAATCCAATCTCCATAAAAGTGCTTTGAACACTAAAGTCTATACCACTGTAAGATATGACCCTGATTTGAGGTGACAATGTAATTTCAAATTTGGAAGGGAATCCTGTGTAGAGGTCAGCTGATCTACCCCTTTATCTCAGTGCAGGGTGATTTGCCTTTAAGTGATTTGTTACTGGAGGTTGAAGATCCTACTCTGGAACTCTCTGTAGGTGGGCATTCCACAGTCTCATTCACTCTTGCAGTTGGGAAGTCCTTATTCGCACTTAACCTAAAATTTGCCTGTTGCAGTGGGAACCCTTACCTTTCTCTACTTCTGATACAGATGGAAGAAGGCAAGTCTAAATCATCCATAGAGGCCTGTACATTTGTGTGCTTAAAGAACACTGGAAGTGCCTCCTTCCCATAGACTTCTTTTCCTTCCAGGAAGGGCCCCTGCTCTCAGAGGTCTTTTCACTTACTTCCCCAGTCTCATTTTCTTTCTTTCAGTTGTTTGTACTGTTCTTTGTGGAAGCTGAGGTTCCAATTGTTCAACATCTGTCATTCATGTCTTGTGGCCCAGGAGTGAGGATATACCTAGCCTATTCTTGACAGAGATGAGGTGTGGTTGAGAAGTTGCTGTGGCCAGCAGTTGGTAATAGAGAAGGGGTGGGCCATTTTGGTCCACCGTGTTGCTGATCGTTGACCTAAGAGAGTCCTAGTGGCAGTCCCTAGCCAGATTTAGCCCAGCCTCTGGCAGCTGGAAGCCTGTGGCAGGTGATAGTTGCTGAGCAGATTAACTTCGCTAGCTTGATATGGAAAGACTCTGGGGCATGGCCCAGATAGACTAAACTCAGAGTATGCTGACGTATGCATGCGGAAGACATTTCATATGTGATTCAGTAATTGCTCAGATGACAGCCTGAGGTCAGCAAAAGAATGCTAGAAAAACAGATAGAATTCCAGAGTGCCAGTTGTAGCCTTTGACAAACGGTGTGGCTTGGACAAATCACTTGGCCTTTCTGAGCCTATACTTCCGGACCTGTAAAATGAGAGCAATACCTATTTCACAGGATGATGTGCAAATACTAGAAGAGCTCATGCATGTGAAAATGTGGAGGGCTGCTTAATTTGCAGATTACATAAGGGGTTATTATTATTTTATTAACATTATCATTCACCTCACTAAACAAACTTCTCTATCTCCTTGGGCAGAAAGGAAGGGAAGCATAAATTCTTAAGACTCTAAGTGGCCAAAAAAGTCAATTGTGTCAGATTAGATTTCCCATTCAGCACCTAAAACTCACCAAGCAGGGACATTGCCTTTCTATGGTGGAGACTCTAGAGCTTGACAAAGTTTCCTTGTTTGGCTGGGCCTGGAAGGGCGAGGCTGGCTGAGGTGCCCATGCCAGAAGGGGACTGAGCATTAATTTATCAGCTGGCCTTTTGAGTGCTATGTCAGACTGGTTGAGGGTCCATTGTCTTGGAAACTTTCTTGAGGCTAAAGAAATGGCTCTGACACTGACCCTGCACTGAAGAACTTTCCAGGGTTCAATCATGTCTTCATTCAACAGGCATTTATTATGCTACCATGTCTCAGGTACTGTGCTAATTTTCGGGATAACATTGTAAACAAGACAGATACTGTCTTTGCTCTTGTAGAAGGTACATTCTAAATTGCTATGGATGGACTTTAGGGCATCCATGAACTTCCTAAAATTGGATACAAAATTACATGTGTTTGTGCTCTTCTTTTTTCCCCTTGGGGGAAATGTTTGTATCTTTGATAGGATTTTCAGAGGGGCTAAGGACTCCCCCAAAAGGGTTAAGAACCATAGTCTGGTGGGAAAGATAAGCTATTCACATGAAGCAGTAACTACAAGGCAGGAAGTATCTTGTTGTAGAAAATACACTGTGGGAGTACACTGTATACTAAAGAGGGAGTGATTCTTGCCAGCTGGGCTGCTTGGNATCTTGTTGTAGAAAATACACTGTGGGAGTACACTGTATACTAAAGAGGGAGTGATTCTTGCCAGCTGGGCTGCTTGGGGGAAGGCAGAGTAGAGAAGGTTATGTCTGACTTGATCCTTAAAAGATGGGAGAGTGAAGTTCATGGCCTGCTTATTGCATAACTCCTGGAGAAACCATTTACACCATGGTCTATTTGAATAGTGCCCCTTGGAGTTGAGCAGTGTACAGCCTGAGTAGCCATATATGGCGACCCTGACTTGATTGGGGGAGACAAACCATCCTTGTGTTGGTGAGTTATGGCTTTCTTGAGCAAATTATTCCAATTACTCCTTTGTCATATCTTGCCAACAGAATAGAAAGACCAACAGGAGAAACACTGAAGAAAAATTCTGTAATACCACTGCTTGTGGAGCAACCTTAGTGTGTGAATAGAATCAATTTTCTTATTTTTCCACGTAATTGCTTGAAATCCTCACATGACGGGATGCCTGGGTGGCTCAGTCGGTTAAGCATCTGCCTTTGGTTCAGGTCATGATCCCAGGGTTCTGGGATTGAGACCCGCATCGGACTCCTTGCTTGGTGGGGAGCCTGCTTCTCCCTCTGCCTGCCGCTCCCCCTGCTTGTGTTTGCGCGCGCACACACACACACACTCGCTCTCTCTCTCTCTGGCAAATAAATAAATAAAATCTTTTTTAAAAAGTCCTCACATGACTTATTAAAGCAAACTCAGAGTCTCCCACCACTCCTTGACTTATCCCAAACCCCAGGGCTAGCTTACTTAGCTTGAAGGGTGGTTAGTCTTTGTTGGACGCTTACTGAGGAGGGAATTGGAGTATGGTCAATCTTCTAGTGATGTGGTTTCTCGCTGGCCCATGGTGTGACTGGTAAAGCATAGTTCAGCAGCATTCTTGGGGGAGGCTTCGGCTCAAATCTGGTAGTGGTCATGGTCACACCAGGAACTTAGGCTCTCTTAGCTTGTCCTCACTTGCTCCAATGTCAAAGCTGTTAACAGCATCATTGGTTAAGGGCTGGCTTCAAAGTCCACCCCTTCGCCAGCCTAGAACATAGATCTCACTTTTTTTTTTTTTTTTTTANCTCTGACCTCCTCCCCTCAGGTGGGGCTGTTTCTTTCTCAGACCCTCAAAAAGCAGGTTTATTGCATCCCTATCTAAGAACAGTTGAGTACTCTCACAACACCTCCCTTTTGAAGAAAGTTCCCTTCAGGGATTTATACTGTAACACGGCTGGTAAGAAAGAAAAAGAAACTTAGCTCCAGCTCAGTCTCTGGTAGACGGTGCTCTTATGGGTTCTCTCTCTACAAACAGGTTGCACAGGCAAGGTAGTGCAATGGGAAGTTCATAAGCTTTAGAGTACGAATTTGGATTTGGAGGCTGCATCAAATCTGTGGCATTGGACAGTTTATTTAATCCCCTTTGAGCTTTAGTTTCTTCCTCTCTGAAATCTTTACATATTATCCACCTGAAAGGGTTGTTAGGCAGATTAAATAAGATGAAACATATAGAGTACTTAACACTGTGCTTGGCTTAGAGGTTATACTCAATAAACTTTATCTAGAAGTAGTAGTAAGAGATGAGGAAGAAGAGGAGCAAGAGGAGGAAAAAGAAAAAAAAAATTGGACAAGTGGCTAGAATGGCAGGAGCTGTAGTAGATAGACAGCCAGTACCCAGGATCACCCTACTGTAGTCCTGTTTTACGCACGAGCAGCCATACCCCCCATACCTTCTTTTCCTCAAAAGCAGAAGAAATCATAACCAGGGATTTCCCTCAGTTCCAGTGTCAGGGTGCCATTTCGTCTTTGGGAGCTTCTATTTCCTGGCCTTCTCAGTGAATGAGATTCCTTTGATGCCCTGAGCTGACCCTCTCAGCTGTGAGGCTTCAGTTATCCCCACCTCCAGGCAGCCCAATGCATCTTCTACTTTCTCCCCAATACGCCTGCCCTGGGAGCCCCAGCTAGCCTCCCGCTCAGCTTCTCACAACTAAACCTATCTGCTTATGGCTTGGAGGCATTGGTGGCCCTGGGCCTACTTTCCCTTAGCTCTGTTCTGCTGAATTTCATTGTAGGGATTAAGGGAGCTTGTCCTAGGAGCCTTGGGTCCTCCAGTGGGTTGTCTTGTGGGACTGGAGCCTATGGCCAAGGGATGACCCCAGTGACATAGCAACCATAGCAACAGGAGTCAGGCAGGTATCCTGTGCTCTGATTGCCACCCCGCCCCCCATCAAGGCAGTGACCCAGGGTGTGTTTCGAAGAAACTTGGTATTTTCATATTGAGTTCTTCTTGACACCCATTGGTCAAAGAAGAGTGCTGTGCTACAGCTNCTAGGTATTCTGTGCTCTGATTGCCACCCCGCCCCCCCATCAAGGCAGTGACCCAAGGTGTGTTTCAAAGAAACTTGGTATTTTCATATTGAGTTCTTCTTGACACCCATTGGTCAAAGAAGAGTGCTGTGCTACAGCTGTGATCTCCCCCATAAAAGACAGAGGGACCTAGAATGCTCTGTGCTTCTCTAGGGGCTAGCAAACCCCTAGACTCAAGCAGAGCACTGTTTTGCACCCTGAATCCAGTTGTATATGTGGCATTACTTGGTACCTCCATTTCTCATGGTGACTACCCAGACCCCATGATAATTAGAAAGTAGTTCTAATGTGTCTAGAGTGGGGAGGAGGGGCACTCTCTCTTGCCCTCACTTACACGTCCACATTAGTTTTGTCACCTTGAACAAGTCACTTGCCTTCTCAACAGTTTTTCTAATCTGTAAGTGGCAAAATGGTAATGGTAGTTGTGATAAGATGACTTGTAGGCCCCTGACACAGCACCTGGCAGGCAGTAAGTGCTTAGTAAACATTTCTTACTGTTCCTATTATTTGCTTGAGTAACTCTTTAAATTTCTCAAAACTTTCATGCATTTCTTACTTAAAGTCTCAAGCCTAATGGGACCTCTTGGTGGGAAGTCAATCTCATTTGACTGTTGAAGAAACGGAGGCACAGAGAAGTAGGGTGGCTTGAGTGAGATGACACAGCAAGCCAGGATCAGGTCAGATCTCCTGACTTCCAGGGGTGCTCCCTCTCGGACCCAAGAGAATAAATCCAGGGACTTCACCATCTCCAGGCCCAGCCCATATTCAAAAGT
Organism: Ailuropoda melanoleuca; assembly: GCF_002007445.2. Lineage (NCBI taxonomy): Eukaryota > Metazoa > Chordata > Mammalia > Carnivora > Ursidae > Ailuropoda > Ailuropoda melanoleuca. The sequence goes on along the minus strand of NC_048220.1, from coordinate 99,360,621 downwards.
TCCCACGAGAAACTTTGTTCCTGTGACATATGTTGATGCTTTGGTGAGAACTTGTGGCAAAATTATTCCTTCCTCAAAGCCTGGCTCAAATATTTTCTCTTTAAAGGAAATTCTCTAGCTCCCCAGACTTAATTAATCCTTTTTGCCTTGTGTTTTGGACAAATACCTGATTAGGCACTTACTATCATACCATAACTGAATTGTCATTGACCAGGAATTTTGTGAAGTAAAAAACAATGTCTTATGCATATTTGTATACTAAACAGTTCAGAGTAGGTGTTCCCTAAATATCTATTGAATTAATTATACTTAGTTATTTATGGTGCCACTTAATTAATGGTGCCAGTAACCATTAATTAATCTTACAGNGAGCCCACTTAATCTTACAGCAACCCTATGAGCTAGGTACTATTATTGTCCCCATTTTTTGGATAGGAATACTGAGGTCTNTAATTAATCTTACAGCAACCCTATGAGCTAGGTACTATTATTGTCCCCATTTTTTGGATAGGAATACTGAGGTCTATGGAATAAAAGAAATTAAGTAACTTTCTGAGGTCATACAGTTAGAAAGTGGCAGGACTACAGTTTGAATCTAGATCTTACCATCTTGAGCGCTGAGCCCTTAACTGGTTAGTTCCAGGTTCTCATGCTCATTCACATGGAGCTTTTCCCTCCAGGTGATAAATACCTATTTCCAGAAGCTGTCCAGTCCAGCCTGCCAAGAGGAGAAGTGAGAGGGAGCTGGGGAGTTGTGAGCTGAGTGGAACAGAAGAGTCTGAAAAAGACTTATTGCTTCTATATGAAGAGGCAAATGACTTCTACTCCTCCCAAGTGCCTCTCCCTGAGCAGCCTCATGGCTCAGCCACATATGAGGTTGTGGCATGTTGGAAAGCCTTTGAGAAATGGTAGCTATTCTTTTGAAGTTGACCTTTTCCAGGGTCCATGAGCCAGCTGACCTTTGTATGCCCCCTCACCTGCAGTGGCTGAGAGCTAACTCTTCAGTAAACATTCCTCGCCTGTTGCTACATCAAGTACATGGAAGTTGCCAGAGTGTGACTGGGACCAGGAGTTAGGTCTCCAGAAGGGAGATTCTACATGGAGAAATACCAGTGATAATTTCAGTGGGACTGGAACTATGGAGGCACATATAATGGATATGGAGCTTCTGGGTCAGGAAGTGACAAAGAAGGGGCATGTGTGAAAGTCCTCGGAGCAGGTCATATAACTGTCTGGGCCTCAGGATCACCATGACATGTCCCTTAACCCAGCTTCCTGGTTAAGTTCAAGCAAAAACCCATGGCTCCTACCCATGGCTCTCCAGTCTTTGGACTGGAAGGGACTTTAGAGATTATCTAATCTAGCAAATATGTAATATTCATCTTCCCACTCCGCAGCCCTGTGCCCAGAGCAACGGCAGACATCAGTAGTTGATGGCAGTATTCTCTCTGAAAAGGCCTAGATGCAGCCTCAGAATCCTTTAATAATTAGTGGTCTGTGCAATCATGGAGTTGTCCATAGATGCCAACCAAGACCTTTAAATTTTAGTTTAGTTTTCTCCACATGGTTCCTTCTTAGGAAGGAATAGGAGGCTTGGGGAATCCTTCCCGGGTAATATAGGGTTTTGTGTCTTTGTTGGATATCACTCACGGTAACCTGAGGTCTTGGAAAGAATACTAGATCAAAGATATGAAGTCAGGACCTAGCCTTGATGTTATCACAAAGGAGTTGAGTGATCTCAGGCAAGACATAACCTCTCTGGATCTGTTTGCCACATCTGTAAAAGGAAGGGCTTAAGAGTAGTGCATGATTGCCATGGACCCTCTTTTAGTAGTATGGCTATGTTGAGATATGGCATGCCCTTGCTCCTAGGGGGCAGTGTCTATATGCCCTACATCACCGAGGGCAAATGTGACAATCACACTTCCACTCCCCACTCCCTTGCCTGTAGCTTCTGCTGGCAATATGGACCCTGTGTAGACTTGGTCTTAGAGTCCTTTTCATCCTTTTTGGCAGGAGGTATCCAGGCAGCCCCTACCAATTGATCGAGGTTTGTAAGGAAAATAAAAACCATTTCCCATCTATTGTGGGCTGAGTTGTGTCCTTCCAAAACTTAATGTTGAAATTCCAATCCTTAGTACCTCAGAATGGGACTATATTTGGAGACAGGGTCTTTACAGAGGTAGTTAAATTAAAATGAGGTCATTAGGGTAAGTCCTAATTCAATATGACTGGTGTCCTTATAAGAAGAGGAAACTTGGACAGAACAATGTACAGAGGGTAGATGATGGGAAGACATAGGAGAAAATGGTCATCTGCAAGCCAAGGAGAGAGACCTGGAACAGATCCCTCCCTCATGGCCTTCAGAAGAGAGTCACCCTGCTGACATCTTGATCTTGGCCTTCTAGCCTCCAGAACCATAAGCCAATGAATCTCTGTTGTTAAAGTCACCCACTTAAGGGTATTTTGTTATGGCAGCCCTAGCAGACTCATACACCATCCTTGCCTATATGGAGTCTGGCAGGAGAGAAGCAAACAAAATTACAAAATAATTAGAGTAGCTTATTTTGTCCTCATTCCCATTGTAGAAGCCTGGCCTTGAAGATCTGGTGAGTTTGGGGTTTATTGTCAAGGAGCTAGAAAAGTAGAATGTGGAGAGCTATTCTCCTGCTTCTATGGGCTTGGGTAAGCTTGAACTTCTCTGAACTTCATCTCCTCATCTGTAGCTGGAGATCTAGATTGAAGCAGATGTTTTCAAACTCCTTCACAAGCATCAAAATTCTTTATTCAGACAAAATTTAGGCAGACATTTAATAGGTAAAACCTAAATAAAAATGAAGTTTTTCTGATAGAGGTAGGAATGTTGGGGAGGGGAGTGTCTTAGACCTGTCTTCTCTCTAGTCCCTAGACTCTTAGCACAGCTAGAATTACAAAGACCCCATCCCAAGTCAGACATTCTGCACATCGGAGAGTCTAACCTCTGAGTCCTTTGGATTGTGGGACACTTGAGAGAGGAGCTGTCTCTTAATTAACTTAGCATAATGCCAGGTATACAGCAGGCACTCAAACACATGTTAAAGGAAGGAAGGAGGAAGAAACAATTGGAAAACAAAAGAAAGAATAGCAGATGTTGCCACAGAATTCCAGAGGTGGCCTGAGTAGTTCTGTAGCTAGATCTTTAAGACATTCTATTTTGTTTGCTTAGGAGAAGTCTCCTGGAGTTCCCTAGCATCGGACAGAGCCCGTTGGTTTACCTAGAACTTCCTTGCCTTTTCTAGGAACAAAGGCCACAAACTGAAACTAAATCAGGCACTGGAGAAATAGGGGTGGTTGGAAATGGACTAAAATCTCCAACAAAGTCATGAGTTAAACCGTTATTTCAGACCAGTTGGGGTTTGACTGGCTGAGGGTTAGAAAGAAAAGCTGGGAGCCTGGAAGCCTGGGGCTGGGAGGTTGGGTGTCTTCTCAGCTCCTAGCATTTCACCTGCTAGATGGCGCTGTCCTCTAAGGAAAGACGCCGGCTCTGCTCCACCAGGGCTCAGTCCAGGAAACAGGAACTACTGAAGTTGAAAAGAATCGATGGGAAAGAGGGAGAGGAGCTGGAACACACCCCTTTCTCCCGCAGCAACATCTCCTTTTGTGGTGGTTCTGGTTTCCTTTACAGTTCTTATTTTGCAGCGTGGGGGTTTCACACACAACATCTGAAAAGTCACAGGGTCTCTTGCTCCTAACAAAAGTGAATAAGTGCGTGTGTGCATTGTGAGGAGGGCAGGGATGGTCACCGAGGTTCCGCCCCAAGGCTGCAACTAACAAATGACATGTCCCAGCCCTGGTCTTTGACCTTGACTTAAATGAGATCAGTTGGAAAAAAACCAATCCTTTCTTCATTCTGCTCACCAAGCTGGACCCCTCGGATTCCTGGTGGCTTTCTTTACTCTGAAGCCTTCTCACTTAGCTCCAATCTGCAGGGGCAAACTGCATGTGGGGACTGAGACTCCCTTTCCCGGGGCAATGTTAGTGTTAGACTGACAGGCTGGCTCCATCCGGGTCTGCATGTGAAATCAGGGCCGCAGCCTGCAACTACTCCCATTCTATCAGCAGCCAGAAGGAAGGAAAACAAAGATAAGGGGGGGGATGGAAACAAGGAGGGGACCCAAGAGGAGGGAGGGGAGGGCTGAGGAAAGACAGGAGACAAGGGAACAAAGACCAGAGGTGAAGGGTGAAGGGGGTGGGGAAAGGCAAGAGGAACAGGAGGGACCAGGTGTCCAGAAAGAAAGGGAAGGGCTGTATAGAGGAGCTGTGGTGGAGGAGAGAGGATGGACCAATGGGGGACAGGGGAGGACAAGGAAGCTGGAGTGGTGCTTTCAAGTCTGTGCGAAAGCCGGGAAACTGCATAGGCAGGGGAAGGAGACTGTGCCAGGCAAACAGGAAAACAGAGGGAGAGGAAGTCTAGTAATTAGAGAAAACCTGACCAAGGGCCTGAAAGAAGGGGAAAACCTCTGCTATGGGGACACTGAAGAAGAGCAAAGCAGGAGACAGTGGCAAGGAAGCTTTGAAGCAGGAGGGTGGAAGCAAGGAAGGCAGAGAGCAGAGCAGCGAGAACGTGGAACAAGGGAAACACATCACAAGCAAGAGTGAGGGAACGGGGAAGGAACCATTAAAAGAATGCTTACCTTACAGTCATAAAAACTGGAATGTGTGTGTTTTGGCCTGCGGCCATTGTCCAGGAAACACAGTGTGGCTTTTAAGCAAATTGTGAAGTGGTTGGTCCACATGTTAGTAGCTTGCCCTGGTCTGCTGCTTTGAAATGCAGCTGCTCTGAGCTGCCCACTTGGCCGCTGGCAGGCTGCTACTGGGGACATCATATGGAACCTGCTGTCTGTACCCAGGGTCATTCCTGCTCGATTTATGGTGCTCTAAGTTCAGAGGCACCAGCTTCTCTTCTAGGACTACTGCTTCCCTTTGGGGGCTAAGAGTTGAGATGTGTATCATGCCAGTGACTTGCTTGCTGTCTCCTGAATCAGTGGTTCCTTTGAGGATGTTTCTTGGTGGGACTGGCTCTGGGAGGGCAAAGGGGGAAACATTTTAAAGGCAATGCAGGATGGATGTTAAGGGAAGGGTCCCTGGAATCTGACAGCCATAATTCGGCTCCTAGTTTTCCCATTTTACTGTGTAAACCAGCATATATGTTTTAGTCTCTCTGAGCCTCAGCTTCTTACCTGTACAGTGGGCTCACACCGATCTCACAGGGTTCTAATGACACCTAAAGGAGATGACCTGTGCAGCTGACAGAGTGGCTAGCTCGTATTAATGCTCACTACCTGCTAGATGTTCTTCTTTGTATTATTATTCAAGACCAGATAATGCTGTGTGTGCACGCACACACACGCGAGCATGTGGTTTGGGGAATCAGTCCTTGAATGCAGAGTAAGGGTCTTAGATTTGCAGGTGTTTTATATATTTATTTATTTTTAAAAGATTTTATCTATTTATTTGACAGAGAGAGAGACAGCAGGGGGAATGGCAGAGGGAGGGGGGAGAAGCAGGCTCTCCACTGAGCAGGGAGCCCGATGTGGGGCTCGATCCCATAACCCTGGGATCAAGACCTGAGCCGAAGGCAGATGCTTAACCGATTGAGCCACTGAGGTGTTCCTGAAGGTGTATTAGCAAAGGAATGATTGCAAAGATAGATCCCGCAATGACATGTGTGCTGCGTAGGGAAGTATGGGAGTCCATTTTGGTAACCAAAGCGTGCATGAGATAGTAAGAAACTGGACTAGGGATTGGGGGAGTTGAAAAAAATATAAAGCATTTTGAGAGGCAGTGCGGACTTGAAGATCTTTATGGGACAGGTGGTGGGAAAGGGACATTGTAAACATGACTCCAAGGTCTGTGGGCCTAGAACAAGTTCAGAGGGAGCTCTCAAGCTAAGAGTTTTTTAAAAGATTGTAAAAAACAAAAATGAAAACAAAGAAGAACATGTGACAAAGACCATATGTAGTCTGCAAAGCCAAAGATATTTACTATCAGGCCCTTTATAGAGTTACCCCACCCCTGGCCTGCCTAGGGTATCAGAAGAAGGCTCTGCTCCCAAATTGGGAAGCCTGGAGGGGTTCCATACAGAGTGCAATGTCCCCAGAAAATTAGAGCATTGGGACTAAAGCAGGAGTGAGGTTTGTGTGAAGAATAGACCAATGTAAGAGTCACATGTGCATTCCATAAATATTTTTTGAACGTGGGCTCCGAAGATAGAGCTGGTTGAATCCCGGCTCTAACTGCCTACCCGTGACCCTCACTAGGTTTTCAACTTCGGTGCATATCAGTTTCCCCACTTGTGAAATGGAGATAATAACTCCGCTTACTTCCCGGAATTGTTTTTGGAGGGTTAAATGTGACAAGACATGTAAAGCATTAAAACAGTGTCTGGTGCACAACCCACAAGAAATACCAGATTTTGCTGTTATTGAGAACATAGAGGCCCAGAGGTGGAAACGAACATGGCATATGCTGAAACAACAGTGAGATGGTGGATTGGTTTGGTAAATAACAGTAAGTGAATATCCCTTGTAATTATTACCATCAATATTATGACTTTATTGCCGTCGTTGGAACTTGGGGTCTGGTCTTGGGACCCCAGTGTTCTCCGTAAAGGATGAGGTTTAGCTAAGATCCCTTCCAACTCTCTTTTTTATTTTTTTGTCAATTTTTCCCTCCTTCTTCATTTCCCTTCCTCTCTTCCCTCTATGCAGAACATGCTTAATTCTCTTTGACATTTCTGACAGCAGGGTCATTTCTTCCCCATTCTCTTTAAAAATCCTGATCATGTAAGAACTGATTCTGTTTTTCCCTTCACCATTCCCAGTGATCTCTTCGTTTTGCAGCCCCTCCCCCTCCAGGCGCTTCCAAAAAAAGTGGTCATTTTTCATGCGGTATCAGCCGAGTGTCAGTCTCTAAAGCGTTGTCCTTGTTTCTCTGAGTGTCGGAAGTTCTCTGTCTTCCCACTAGGACTTTCTGAGAGCATGGAGTGGATCCCAGAATTTCTAATCCTTCCTGCTGCAACCGAGCCTCTTCCCACACTTTGTTTGAGAAAAAAATGGGGAAAAAAAAGCGAGCGGAGGAGCAAGGCACGCAGCCCTAGCGGGCTCAGGCTGGGGTCTGTGCTGGCGGACAAGCTGCGCCCTGCCTGTTACTCACGGCTGCCTTGAGAGGCCAGTCAGGGGAGAAAGATTAGGGTCATCAAGATAAGGCAGAGAATATTCAAACTGGAAGCAAAAAGGGGCTGTTTTTCCAATAGTAAGTAATCAGGGAACAGGAGGATGTAATTTGCAGATTAGGAAAGTGAACAAAGAACATAAAATTAACTTTATAGCAAAGAGGAGCACAGCCTGTTTGAAGAAATAAACCTCCATAAAGCATTATTGTTGATAAAATCAGACTGTTGATTTAAACTAAGTAGGAAATATGAACAAATCAGGGAGAGGATGGGGGCTCAGTAGAAGTTGAAGTTGAAACTTCAGGCAGGGATGGAGGGCTGCGATGGAGGGGCCTGATGGGGCGTCCCCACGCTGGGGGAGAAATGTAGGACCAAAGCAAGAATGCGTGTGCTAAGGGCATCAATAGGAGGGACGTGCCATACCAGGATGCCTCCTCAGCCACCTTCACTTAGGGATTGTCTTTCTATGAAAAGCGGCATTGATTTCCAAGAATTGGTAAAGAGCAAATAGGCTCTTGCACACGTGCCGTCCCTCCCTCCCGCCTCCTGTTTTAATTCTCAATACCCACAAAAGCTCACCTGAAACACCAGCAACTCCCTGTTTGAACACTAGTAGTGACCTTCGTACCAAAGCAGAAGAGTCCCAAAGCAATCCTGAGGTGATTAGAACAGGGCTCCTGTCCCCTTTTATCAGAGATAGGTTGACAAGACTAGGATAACACTCCAACAGTGGGTAGTGAGAACTCCAGCTCTGCGCTGGGAGCTGCCCTTTATTTTTTGTTTTCCCATGCCAAGTCTTCTTGTCCCCACATTGCCTAGCATGGGAGACAGGTTTATTGCTTTTGCTGTCTTTGACCTGCTGAGGCAGGACTTTTCCCAAGACAGGTTCGGGGAAGCATCCCTGTTTAGTAGTGTACTCAGAAGTCTCCATTTGCCTGTCCCACTCCATTTTTCTCCCTTTTCTATCTTGCTCTGAGCCCTGGAAGCTGCATCTTGGAAACCCCTTATCTTCTGGCTTTCTGTAGAGTATAGTTTATGGGAGGCCTTAGTAGGACACAAGTAGGCTAAAAGAGAGAGAGAAGGCAGAGCCTTATGTCCTAGATTCCCTCCCTGCCAGGCTGCAGGCTGGCAGTGCCTTTCTCTACCAAAGGTCAGAGTGAGTTCAGGGCCCTGGTCTTGTCCATTCAGGCACAGGGTATTCACAGTCCCCTTATAGCTGCTAAACTTGGATTGCTTCACCATCCTTTGTTGGCTTCCTTTAAATGTGTCCTNATGGGACAGGTGGTGGGAAAGGGACATTGTAAACATGACCCCAAGGTCTGTGGGCCTAGAACAAGTTCAGAGGGAGCTCTCAAGCTAAGAGTTTTTTAAAAGATTGTAAAAAACAAAAATGAAAACAAAGAAGAACATGTGACAAAGACCATATGTAGTCTGCAAAGCCAAAGATATTTACTATCAGGCCCTTTATAGAGTTACCCCACCCCTGGCCTGCCTAGGGTATCAGAAGAAGGCTCTGCTCCCAAATTGGGAAGCCTGGAGGGGTTCCATACAGAGTGCAATGTCCCCAGAAAATTAGAGCATTGGGACTAAAGCAGGAGTGAGGTTTGTGTGAAGAATAGACCAATGTAAGAGTCACATGTGCATTCCATAAATATTTTTTGAACGTGGGCCCCGAAGATAGAGCTGGTTGAATCCCGGCTCTAACTGCCTACCTGTGACCCTCACTAGGTTTTCAACTTCGGTGCATATCAGTTTCCCCACTTGTGAAATGGAGATAATAACTCCGCTTACTTCCCGGAATTGTTTTTGGAGGGTTAAATGTGACAAGACATGTAAAGCATTAAAACAGTGTCTGGTGCACAACCCACAAGAAATACCAGATTTTGCTGTTATTGAGAACATAGAGGCCCAGAGGTGGAAACGAACATGGCATATGCTGAAACAACAGTGAGATGGTGGATTGGTTTGGTAAATAACAGTAAGTGAATATCCCTTGTAATTATTACCATCAATATTATGACTTTATTGCCGTCGTTGGAACTTGGGGTCTGGTCTTGGGACCCCAGTGTTCTCCGTAAAGGATGAGGTTTAGCTAAGATCCCTTCCAACTCTCTTTTTTATTTTTTTGTCAATTTTTCCCTCCTTCTTCATTTCCCTTCCTCTCTTCCCTCTATGCAGAACATGCTTAATTCTCTTTGACATTTCTGACAGCAGGGTCATTTCTTCCCCATTCTCTTTAAAAATCCTGATCATGTAAGAACTGATTCTGTTTTTCCCTTCACCATTCCCAGTGATCTCTTCGTTTTGCAGCCCCTCCCCCTCCAGGCGCTTCCAAAAAAAGTGGTCATTTTTCATGCGGTATCAGCCGAGTGTCAGTCTCTAAAGCGTTGTCCTTGTTTCTCTGAGTGTCGGAAGTTCTCTGTCTTCCCACTAGGACTTTCTGAGAGCATGGAGTGGATCCCAGAATTTCTAATCCTTCCTGCTGCAACCGAGCCTCTTCCCACACTTTGTTTGAGAAAAAAATGGGGAAAAAAAAGCGAGCGGAGGAGCAAGGCACGCAGCCCTAGCGGGCTCAGGCTGGGGTCTGTGCTGGCGGACAAGCTGCGCCCTGCCTGTTACTCACGGCTGCCTTGAGAGGCCAGTCAGGGGAGAAAGATTAGGGTCATCAAGATAAGGCAGAGAATATTCAAACTGGAAGCAAAAAGGGGCTGTTTTTCCAATAGTAAGTAATCAGGGAACAGGAGGATGTAATTTGCAGATTAGGAAAGTGAACAAAGAACATAAAATTAACTTTATAGCAAAGAGGAGCACAGCCTGTTTGAAGAAATAAACCTCCATAAAGCATTATTGTTGATAAAATCAGACTGTTGATTTAAACTAAGTAGGAAATATGAACAAATCAGGGAGAGGATGGGGGCTCAGTAGAAGTTGAAGTTGAAACTTCAGGCAGGGATGGAGGGCTGCGATGGAGGGGCCTGATGGGGCGTCCCCACGCTGGGGGAGAAATGTAGGACCAAAGCAAGAATGTGTGTGCTAAGGGCATCAATAGGAGGGACGTGCCATACCAGGATGCCTCCTCAGCCACCTTCACTTAGGGATTGTCTTTCTATGAAAAGCGGCATTGATTTCCAAGAATTGGTAAAGAGCAAATAGGCTCTTGCACACGTGCCGTCCCTCCCTCCCGCCTCCTGTTTTAATTCTCAATACCCACAAAAGCTCACCTGAAACACCAGCAACTCCCTGTTTGAACACTAGTAGTGACCTTCGTACCAAAGCAGAAGAGTCCCAAAGCAATCCTGAGGTGATTAGAACAGGGCTCCTGTCCCCTTTTATCAGAGATAGGTTGACAAGACTAGGATAACACTCCAACAGTGGGTAGTGAGAACTCCAGCTCTGTGCTGGGAGCTGCCCTTTATTTTTTGTTTTCCCATGCCAAGTCTTCTTGTCCCCACATTGCCTAGCATGGGAGACAGGTTTATTGCTTTTGCTGTCTTTGACCTGCTGAGGCAGGACTTTTCCCAAGACAGGTTCGGGGAAGCATCCCTGTTTAGTAGTGTACTCAGAAGTCTCCATTTGCCTGTCCCACTCCATTTTTCTCCCTTTTCTATCTTGCTCTGAGCCCTGGAAGCTGCATCTTGGAAACCCCTTATCTTCTGGCTTTCTGTAGAGTATAGTTTATGGGAGGCCTTAGTAGGACACAATTAGGCTAAAAGAGAGAGAGAGGGCAGAGCCTTATGTCCTAGATTCCCTCCCTGCCAGGCTGCAGGCTGGCAGTGCCTTTCTCTACCAAAGGTCAGAGTGAGTTCAGGGCCCTGGTCTTGTCCATTCAGGCACAGGGTATTCACAGTCCCCTTATAGCTGCTAAACTTGGATTGCTTCACCATCCTTTGTTGGCTTCCGTTAAATGTGCATTTAACAGTCCCTTCGTTAAGCTCTCTTCTAATGCCCCCATTTGAGTGTGCCATTCTTGTAGGACCTTGGAGGATACAAGTAATGAGAGCTCCTATCAGAAAGAATGAATTCTCAACATTTGCTGCAACATGGACGGCACTGGAGGAGATAATGCTAAGTGAAATAAGTCAAGCAGAGAAAGACAATTATCATATGATTTCTCTCATCTATGGAACATAAGAACTAGGATGATCGGTAGGGGAAGAAAGGGATAAAGAAAAGGGGGGTAATCAGAAGGGGGAATGAAACATGAGAGACTATGGACTATGAGAAACAAACTGAAGACTTCAGAGGGGAGGGAGTGGGGGAATGGGATAGACTGGTGATGGGTAGTAAGGAGGGCACGTATTGCATGGTGCACTGGGTGTTATACGCAACTAATGAAGCATCAAACTTTACATCGGAATCCGGGGTTGTACTGTATGGTGATTAACATAATATAATAAAAAAAAATAAAAAGTAATGAGAGCTCCTACTTGGAAATCAGAAGGCATGGGTCACAGCTGAGAACCTATTAGAAGTTGACCATGTGACCTGGCAAGTTGCTTCTGCTTGTTGGCCTTAGTTTCTTCATCTGTGAAATGGAGATGATGGTGAGACCATCTTTCAGTTAAAGCATGCTATAATTCTGTTTCCACTAGGGTGTAGTGGGCAGGGTTTGGAGGAAAATTAACATAATTTTGAATCCTCATTTTTATACTTCCTAAATGTGTGGCCGTGGCCAAGTCTCTTGATCTCTTTGAATCTTGGTTTGCATCTTCAGTAAAACATGGAAGATAACCCTTTTCTTGAAGTTGAGGGGGTGCCCCCTTTGGCAGCACATATATTAAACTCGGAATGATACAGAGGAGATTAGCATGGGCCCTGTGCAAGGATGACATGCAAGTTGAGGGGGAGGATTAAATAAAATTGCATGTTTGAAAGTAGCTAGAACAGCACTCATTACATGGGAGGCATTCAATTCACATTAGAACCTTTCTCTTCTTTCCTGGCTTTCTTGAAGGGAAAATGCCTAAGCATGAGGGGAAAGAAGTTTGTTGGCTCTGGAGGTTTCCATTCTTTCCACCTCTAATTCTGTTTATTTATTTTTGCTTACATTTTAGCTCACAGATTCTAGTTCATTTATTCCTTCCAATCTCTTTGTCCTTGAAGATTTCTCCCTGGAGCCATTCTTTCAAAAGAAGGACAGGTCTGTGGTTAGCTGGAGGGAGGGAACCAGAAGGAGCAGGCCCCAGGTACTAAGCCACATGGCTACCTAGCCTTCTGACCAGGACAAGGATTTTTTTCATGGCTTAGATTTCTCTGGTACAGCGGACACATTTCAGGGACCCTACCTTTCTTCCTTATGCATAAGTCACCATCATAAGTGAAGGATTGGGCCTCTAATTTTTCATGGTAATCATTCATACCTAGATTTTAAGCCAAAAAGAGCTCTTGCTCAACCCAACCCATAGTCCTGTACACCTCCAAACTTGCCATAAGTGATTTTGTAAAGACTTTTTAAAAAAGTATATGGAGTGAGACTCGTAAAATTGTTGCTGTAAGTTTCAGTATTTAAGTGCATGACCTGCCACAGATAGGTCTAGATGTGGACAAAGCTGTGAGTGAAAGAAACTTAATTAGTAGCTTCTTCCATTTGCTGTCAGTGTCCTCTCTTTTCATTTCAGCATCTCAGTTTCCAAGTACTCATCATCTGTAACTGCCTGTAGTTGACTGGAGACCCCTTGCAGTCAACTAGACCCCCATAATTCTATCCTATTGTGTATATAAACTTATCTGTCTATGTCTGTCAGTACCCACTGAATGCTCTCAAATGTATGATAACTTGGTCTGTTCTTCTATCTCTCCGTCCATTCATCCACCCACCCACCTTACCTGTCAATTGGCAAATACTGATTGGTGATGCACAAAATAAGGTGGTAGGCTTTGTTTAATAATTTTAAAAAGTGCGAGTCACGGTTCCAGACTTAAGAAATACAGAGTGTATTTGCTGGCCCAAAACAAGTTAAAAAGATAAAAAGTTCTCTCATAATACTAGTGCAAACAACGCTAAGTGTCCAAGAGTGATAATAGACATTGTTAAGGCTCAAAAGAAAGAAGCAGCACAGTGGGGCAGAGTAATAAGGACTGACTTTAGAGAAGATATGGGAATAGAGCTAGGCCTTGAGGGAGGAGTAGAGTTTACGTGAGTAGAAAGAAAGGGGAAAGCTACCAGAGAAGGCAGGGGAAATGGAAACAATTAGGAGATAAAATTCTGAAAGTAGACCTGTTTGGCTGGAGTAGAGCATTTGAGAAAGTAGCCGTGGTAATATCGTAAAGGTTGGTTGAGACTGGTTTCTGGAAAAGAGGCTGGCATGTAAAGCTGGGGAGCATTAGCATTTCCTACAGGTAATAAAGAGCTCCAAAACATTTTTCTAGCCAGGGAGAGACATCTAGTAGAAGTCTGCTGATTGACTTTGAGTATGGAGTGTTTGCATTATCTGTTGACTCGCTGATTCACTGATTTTATGCAACACAAGTTTAATGAGCTCTCCTAAGTGCTTAATTCAATGATCATAGCTGGACACTAGTTATTATGTCCTAGTTCCTTCAGAAATCAAAGGAGTCCTTGCTTTGGGGAGAGCTTCTTAATTCATCATGACCAAATAGTTAACCCAGAGAGAAAGAATACAAATAACCACTACAGTTAATTCCTTTTAAAAAAATATTTTTATTGTAAAATTAAACACAGACGCAGAAAACCAAACCAAACAAATGTGTGGCTTAGTGAATTATTATACAGTGAACACCCTTATAACTACCACCAAAATCAAGAAATAGAATTGCCAGCCAGCCTTATAACCCCTCCACATGGCTCATCCTAACAGAATCCCTTTCTACCTCCTGAAGTAATCACCATAGTGACCTTTACAATAACAACTTCTTTGCATTTATGTATGGTTTTATTACTCAAGTGTGCACCCCTAAACCCCATAGTTTAATCTTGCCTGTATGTTTTTTAACTTGGTATGCCTTTTAGGTCTCTTCTAATCTATGGTTTCCTCCCTCCACCTCTTTCTTTTCTTTATCTGGTGATGAATTTGGGTCATTTGGCCTGTCAAGTTTCTTATAGTCAGATTTGCTGACTGCTCAGTCATGGTACAGTTCAATGTGTTCCTCTGTCTTCTGAATTTATCGCAAACTGGGAGCTGAATCCAGAGGCTTGACCTGACACAGGTCTGATCCATTTAATAAGGTTAAGGTGGTATTATGTCTTGTGTCTGGCTTATGTTGTTCTTTAATATTAGTTGAAGCAGATGCTCAATGTCTACATCCATTAATTCATTGGGATTTGAAAAATAATAATATTTTAATTCTATGTTTCCTTTTAATTATCACCTGGAATAATTTTATCAAGAGACACTTCCCCTCATCTACTATTTTATTACCTAGTACTAGAATTCATATAGGATAGATAGGATAAGGTTTGATTATTTCCTTTTTTTACCCAGTTTTCAAGATGACAGTTGGATCATTTTTTCTCAGAAGTTGACCAATTATTATTTTTTAAATATATGTCATAAATTCTTGAATTTGTTTATATTTATATTTGATGAGTTTCAATCTATCGTAAAACTCAGATCTTTGGCCAGTGAAAAGCTCTTCAAGGTGCTTCCTGAGTTCTTCTGACATGACCCTGGTAGTTTTTGACAGCTTCCTTCTAACTGCATGTCAAGATGTGCCAAACTCATCATAAACATTTCCTGCCTCAGACCTGGAATTAGCTGTTTCTCCAAGAAATCCTAGTTTAATTCAATGGGATATGTCATTTGAAGATCAAATCTGAAAGCTATGTGGTTGACTTTTGTTTTTAAGTCCTTTTAATGGAAAGAGCCGGAATAAACAAATACCCCATGAGTTCATACTGATATTTCTAATTCAGATTCATATCTACAGAGTGTTTACTTAACATCTTTTATTATCGAAGTAGTTCCTTTCTTTCACTGAAAATCCTTTAAGACATGGGGGATGGTAGAATTAGAATATCCCATAATTAGCATTTGCTTTTTTGTATTTTACATATACAACATTCTCAGAATAGTAATACTCATACTATGACTGACATTATTGTTAATGAAAGCAGATAAAATGTTTTTTTGTACATGCTGATCATCTCCCCATTTTTTATAGTTGTAGTATATTTTCATTTTGAATCATATACTAGAGTCTCTACCTTTTAACCCTCATTTATTCCTTTATCTACAAGTAACTATATGTCTAATATTCACCAGCAATACCTGTCTGAAACTTGTTCTTTAGTAGACTCCTTAGGAAGGGCTCATGGGAATAATATTCTCTGAGTCTTAACATGTTATTAGCAGTTTGTGAATTCCTGGATAAAAAATCCTTAGTTCACATTTTCTCTCCTTGAATATCTTAAATACATTACCCTAATTTCTTCTGGCAAAAAGCTTTGCTGTCAAAGAAAAAAAATCTGAGGATAATTTAATTTGATTTCCCTTTGTAAGTTATATGCTCCTTTTTGCCTAGATATCTAATTTCTCCCCCTTTTCTTTAAAGACAATGTTTTTTTCTGGAATATGTCTTAGTTTTAGTCATTCTGGGTCAGTATTCTCAGGTGTATGGTATGTTTTTCAACATATAGTTCAAATCATTTTTTATATTAGGAAAACTTTAATGTATTACAGTTTTTGGTATTTTCTTTGTTCTCTTGAGATTCTTCTGTTCCCTTGGTTACTTTTTCAGGGTCTCCTAATAGTTGTATATTGGATCCTCTTTGCCTATCTTCCAGTTAACTCTTTTTAATGTAAATTACAATTGTTTGGATTTCATCATAATTCATAAGAAGTCTGGGCAAGTAGGCTTATTTCTAAACTGATTTATGATTTGGGGCTAATGACTGACCATGGCCTTTTATATTATTTTCTTTGTATTGGGGGGGGGGACATTGGAGAAACTGAGCTGTAATCTCCAATGAACAATGTGTATTTCCAGTAGAATAGTAGACCAGTAGAAAAGACAGTTTGGTGTCCTGAGACTTTCATTATCACTCAGATCATACGGTCTAAAGATCTGAAATTGGTGCTGGAGGTGAGAACTTCCAACTTTTATGGAATTATAAATCCTTTCTTTGCTTTTTCTAATTACTGAAGCTCATTAGGCACAGAAGATCTCACTTTCTTCAGGCAGATAAATTTAAGAAGATTTCATTTATTTGTTTCACTATAGAACCTAAAATAGCAGTGATGAGAATGGCTCTTGAGGCAGGGGGAATGATATGAGCAAATGCATGGAAGCCAGTCTGAGCAAAAATGGTTTGTGGTTTAATAGGATAATTTTTAATGGAGAAGGGATAAAATAATTATCTCCAACATCCTATGTTCTGTGTGGTTCAAAGAAAAATCACTCATTATAATAGTGTGAAGTTGCTGACCCACATGACCTGGACTTTTGTTCCAGAATTACAAATGTAGTGGCTTAAACAATACAGATTTATTCTCTTACAGTTCTGGAGGTCAGAAGTCCAAAATGGGTTAAGATCAAGTGTTGGCAGGGTTCCTTCTGAGGCTCTAGGAGTGAAATTTGCTTCCTTGCCCTTTTCAGCTTTAGGTGGCCCTCGGTATTTCTTTGCTTGAGGCCCTTTCTTTCCTTCATCACTCCAATCTCTGCCTCATCACATCACTTTCTCTCTGCAGCCAAATCTTCCTTACATACAGGGTCCACCTAGATAATCCAGGGTGTTCTGCCTATCTCATAATCCTTCACTTAATCACATCTGCAAAGTCCCTTTTGCCTGTGAGGTAAGATTCATAGGTTTTGGGGATTAGGACATGGATATATTTGGGCAACCACTATTTAGCCTAGCATATGCATTATCTTTTTATACCAAAGAATCCCTAATAACAGAGGGAAGTAAACTCATTTCCGTGTTGGTGATTGGGTTGAAGCTCAAAACAATCTCCTGGAAGCCTGTGGTTTCTTTGAAGACTAACATTTTACCTTAAAGGTGCTTGAATTTTGTGGGGTACTCTATACATATGCTTGCTTCCTCATAGGAAGAATAATCTCCCTAGCCTAGTTTCCTGCACCAAAAGAAAAGCTGGTCTGGGGAGATGGGCCATGATTCTTCCATGGCTGTAAGGACTCTGGAATACTGCATTACACCCAGGTAGTAACTGTATTTTATTTGGATGGCATGACATGACATCACAGGAACGAGTGCAAATTAAAAGGTGTCATTAGCCTCCACTACAACTGACTCAGGTATAGCTTAATAATCTGGAGGGAGAGGATCCCCAATAGATTCTGATTTTCTCCTGTTCAAAATCCCCAATCGTTCCTGAGTCCCACGAATGAGGCAGGAAGTCTCAGTGGGGGGTATGGTAAAGATGGCAAGTCACACTTGCTCTTCAATTAGAAAGTGAGTCCAGGAGATCATGGATACCATCTACCCTACAGTGTTGGGTTAGGAGCTGATTCTCATGGAATGCTCATCTGTGAATTGAGACTTAGAGTAGACCTTCCTTGTTTTCCTGACCCAGGGTTCATGGATGGGCTCTCCTTCCTGTCACAGGTCTTACCATGCACAGAGTCAGCATTCTAGGCCTGATTTCTACTAATGGAGAAGGGAGGAGCCTTTTTTTTTTTTTTTTTCCTGTCCTGCAGCTCTTTGCATGATAGGCCATGCATAGTTATTATGTACGCTTTCTCTGAATCCTTCCTCTCCTTCTACCCCCAACCCCTTCTGCTCTGTAACTGCTCAGGGTCCCAGGACAGTTGAAATTGGACCAGCTGGGGTGCTATTTTTAACTTCTTCACACATCACAGCTGAGGACTTGGCCCCCATACAGTTGCATCCACCCACCGTTTCTTCCTCTCTGAGGATGCAGACAGAAAACCAATGCCTGTGCCTGGAGTGGAGGGGGCATGGGAGGCAGGAGGCCCAGTTGTTCTCTCTCAACCTCCTGGTCCACCCAGCTCTGCTTACTGCAGCGTGTAGTGTGGTAATACAGCAGTTCATAAAATGTGACATTCATGTGTGTGGCACACTGCTGTGAGCCTGTTTTATTCCATGATAAAGACTACATCTGTCAGGCTCTATCTGCTCATGTTGGGGTCAGGAAGAGAATTATATTGCCCAGAATTGCTCTCTCCTTTCCTCTTACTAGAGGCAGACGTCTGTCTCCTCCCTTCCTCCAGAGCAAGCTGAGAGGTTCTTTTTTCAGGGGAGGGAGGGAGTGCGCAGAAATCTCTCTCTCTACCCACTGGGTGGACATCCCAGCATCAGGAGAAGGATGGATCAACTTCAAATTATTTCTCTCTTTAGGGGAATTGCCCTAGAATGTCAGAGAATCTCTGTGACCCATTAAAAAACTTAAACATTATATCTATATGTCTACACACACACATATACACACACATACTATTCTGATACAATATATATTACATAGTACAATATTACATATGTATGTGTATAATACATGTATGTGAAGAATTTTTTTAAACTGATTTTAGTTTTGAAACTTTTCACCAGGCATTTTTGTTTCAGTTAATCACGTTTCTATTGCAGCCTGGGGACTTTTTAAAACATTTCTAGAACCCTCTATCTTGCTCCCAAAGGCTTAAGCATTATTTGATAATTAGCCTTCACAATTATGTTATACGTTTTGGAGAGAAGTGTGGGCTGGGGGAGGGTGGGAGGAAGAAAGTTGTGTGTGTTAGTTAATGTGGGAGGAATGAGGGTTATTATCTGGGGATTGGAGGAATGCTTATGAGAGAAAGAAGTTCACTCTGTCAAAATTGTGTTGGTTGCCAGTTCTCTGTGAAACCCTCACTTAGACACAGAGAAGGACGGGGTGGGGGGAACACTGGAAACTTTCTCGCCTTTCCTAATTAAAATGATGCCAGAAAACAGGATCCACATAGAGGCCAGCTACATGCCACTTAAAAAGAAATATGCTTCATTACATTTTCTCTCCATTTCCTGGAACTCACAATGGGAATGCAAGAAAGGAAGACTTGTTGAAATTCTGGGCATAGCATTTTGGTATTTGTCTGACTGTTAACTTGGTATCACAGTAAAGAACTTCCTGCTAAAATGACAGTTTTTCACTCTTTCTTTCTGCCTGTGTTCATGCACCTTTTGCCTCTCCAAGTCCACACATTCACATTAGCAAAATGCACTATCCTGTACTCTTGAAGTCTGTTCCTTTGGTTCATACTCTGTCTGACCCTCTAGAGGAAACCATCACATTTTCCTCTTCAAAGAGGTATATTTGCTCTGTGTTTTCATTTTATAAAAATTATTGTATTTTCTTGGGGAAAATTTTGTTTTTGTTGATTGGATCAGATTTCAACAAGGTTGGGTATGTGGCTGATTTAGAAACAGAGAGAAAATGAGAGAAGGGACTGTGTGTTGTACCGTATATTGTGTGTGTATATGTACACACAGAGGGCCTGAGTGTTCTTAGGCAAGAATTGCCCTCAGGCAAAATATTAAAGTAGATGAAGGTGTGTGCTAGGGACCACTTTTTTCTTCATCACTTTTATTCCAAATCCAAGATGTTAAAGGACCACAGTACTTAACCCAAGCTACAGTGAAGCTCCAGGCAGTACCGGACAATGGGGAAAGCTTTCTTGTTTGCCTGCAATTTATTATTATTATTATTATTATTATTAGTTTTTGGTTGGGAGGAAGGGTGAGAGACATCACTGAATTCAGGGGTCTTTTGGAATCACATCACTTATAGTGCTGCTTGAGGCTAGTCATGCTAAATGGTTTTCACTTGGCCAGGGCAAGAAGCCTGCTGAGGAGCAGGGTTTCCCAGTTTAAAGACATGGGAGCTATGACTGTGATGGAGATGAATGAACCCGGCTAAGTGTTAGATAACTGGGAGTGAAGGGGACCGTGCAAACAGGGGACCATGCCACCCAACCCCAGCCATTGCTGTTGGGCAGGAATGTGAGCCCAGTGTTGGCAGACCATTGATTTTTTTCTGGATTATTGTGTGATGTTTCATGGTTTAAAAATGCTGATCACTCTTCAAATTAAGGGGGAAGAGCAACCAAATAAAATACATCAGATGTCTAGATGTCTCTGCCACAGAAGAAAGAGAGTTGAGTGCATTATGGCCCATTAATATGCCACATGACCTTGAAAAGGTCTGCTTACTCCTTTATGAACCAAATGAATTGGGGTAAATGAGCTCCACAATTTTTTCTTTCTTGGTCCTTTTAGGATTTTTTGACTCCTGAGTTCTGTGTTCAAACCTTTAAGATCCCTTCATCTCCTAGTATTTCATGAAGAGCTGGGTAGATGCCCAAAAGAAGAAAAGAGGAGAAGAAACATGTAAATGAGGGTCAGAATGGATTAAGTAACAGGAGATATTGCCTGCTTGTGTGCCACCAAATGCTTTTCCAGAAAAGCCTTCCTTTGAATTCTTTTTTTTTTTTTTTAAGATTTTATTTATTTATTTGACAGAGATAGAGACAGCCAGCGAGAGAGGGAACACAAGCAGGGGGAGTGGGAGAGGAAGAAGCAGGCTCCCAGTGGAGAAGCCTGATGTGGGGCTCGATCCCAGAACCCTGGGATCATGCCCTGAGCCGAAGGCAGACGCTTAATGACTGAGCCACCTAGGCACTCCGTCCTTTGAATTCTTTATGATAGCTGTCTTTCCCTCCCCTTAACACCCATAGTCCTTTTCCAACTCTCTCCTTCAACAAATAGGTTCATTCAATCTATTTATTAATTGCCTGCCTGGGGCCATTAATATATACTTTCATGACTCCCATCACTTTCCTACTTGTAGTTATTTGAATAAAAGGATGGAGAAAACTTTATTCCCCAAATTCCCAGGATACCAGGAAAAGAAGATGGGTCTGTGGGATGTTCTAGCTATGAGAGAAGCAGGGTGGGCTTACACTTCACAGAGGAGCATTCATGGTAAGGCAGGTCAGCTCTTAGAGAGCCCAGACTTTGGGAGCCAGCTGAGAATGAGGCGAAGGGCCATCAAAATGGCAGAAGACCACGTGGTACTTGATGCCACCCCTCTCCACTCATCTCAGTTCTTCCGCAGTTACCAAAGTCATGAGGTGCTGGAGCCCCATCACAGCAGCAGACTTAAATGCACCAGTAGAGAAGGAAAGCCAGGAATTTGCAGAAGTTATAGGGCAAACTATGGATTCCATTGTCTGATATTGTCGGAATCAATTTCTGAGTTGGGGTGAGGCCCCCAGATAACATCTGGGTATGTTTGGGTACATCTGGACATGTTATCGTCTTGGTTAAATTGTGAGCAGTTTCAGAGCAAGATCCTTATCAAAGTTGTTTCTGTGGGTTAAATGCGGTCAACACAGTGCTTTTGCACACAGCAGATTCTCGGTAAATACTTGTTAACTGACTGACTGACCAATTGAATGAATGAGTAAAGGAGAAAGCTATTAACTACAGTCTATGAACACGAATTCAGGCATTGCATGGATAGACAGACAAGAAATCAACCAATCCGGAAAGGGTTAATTTCTGCCTTAAGCATTTACAAGAAGGATAATGTATGCTGGGGAGGGAAAGCATTAGTCTCTCCCTTTTGAAACCCAAAAAAATTTGTCTGAAGCATGTATTTAAATGGGCAGCATACAGGTGTTTTCAGAGCTGCTCCAGCCCCAGAGAAGGCCTCAGGGCAAACAAGAGAAGATGATACTTGGTAAGGAGAAACACTCCTCAGCTACTCTGCATGCTTCAGTGGGAAAATGCAAATCAACTCATTTCCGCTTTTGAGGACAACTTCAGATAAAGGGGTCCCCGGGCAAAGTAACCCCTTCAATGTGCCTGGCTGTCTTTCCCCATTGCTATCTTTTCCTGCACTACCTGCTGTGTGAGCTGCAGGGGGTGGGGAGGGGGCTGTGGATTGGCTGCACAGGAGATGAGAGAGGAGATGCATAGTAATGAGGAGCTGAGTGAGGAGAGAGAAGGAAGGGGGCGTTTGTGTGCGGGTACAACTTTGTGTGAAAGGCCTTGAACTAGGAGGTGGAATTACCTCCAGTTCTGTGTCTGTGGCCACCAGCTGAGGATGACCTTGGGCAAGAGGTGGGATTCACAGGCAGTCAAAGCTAAAGTGAATGTTGAAAATCATTCCAATTCCATCATCTAGGGTTTTTTTTCTTTTCTTCACATTAAGAAACTGAGATCTGAGGTATCAATGGGGAGTAAGTAGAGGGCAAGGATTAAAATACAGATCCCCTGGCTGCCAGAACGGAGTCCCTCCACCCATCCCGAGTGTCATGCTAAGAGGTGCCTGGATCAACAGGCATGGGTTTCCATATTTCATAATTTGGATGTGGATGTTTGGGTGTGTCTCAGGGCTCAGTTAAGATTTTAAAGATCTGAGTAATTCAAAAAACTGTGGTGACCTCGCCTCCTCCCAATTTAGGTGATTGAAAATAAAAACAAGGCAAAACTGTAATCGAATTATAAGGAAGTAGAATAGAGAATGATTATTTTCCATAATGACTACTCTGATACATTCCAAATAGAAAATTTTACTTAAAATTTTTATTTTGGGTGCTTCTGTTTCACCAGTGTGTCTCAGGCACATGTTTTTTTTTTTTTTTTCTCACTGGGAAATCCTGTGTATGGACCTCAAATGTCATCAAGTACTCAGTTTTGAACGAGTGCATGAGAGAGTTGTGTGAACACACATTCGGGCAATTGTTATTTTTGTGTTTATGTGGTTTTCTATGTTATTAAATGCATATGGGTTTTTTTGGTAATTATGTATGTATACATACTCTTCTCTTTCTATGGAGTAAGGCAATCAAATGATTGCTAAAATTGGCAGGGTCTCTAGTTTGCTAAATGAGATGACATTTGTAAAAGAGCCTTTCACATGGGTGGTATTCAATGCACAAAGCTTACTTTTTCTCACCAAATAAAAGAACCACTCCAAATGAATCTCCATCTAAACTTGAAATAGCCTGAGTTAGAAAAGCATCTGGGACCTGAATTTTTAGAGAAAGTTGTGTGTCATTGGAGTCAAAGATTGGGCAGGTCGGTTTTAGGCTTTATAGATTTTCATAATTTGCCTTTTATGGGTAGAGGCAAGTAACTTACAATTTTCTGTCAATCAGCAAAGTGTTTACTGTAGTTTTTCTGTGTGTGCATATTAGAAACTTATGTGTATGATATATCTACATATCTCTGTATCTATCTATATAGACATGCACATCCATAGACACATGGCTTCGTATCAGTGGCCTTTGGTTTTGGTTTGGTTTGGCTCTCCAGGAGCAGGAAGTAAGATGGTTCCTGCACATCTTGGTCTGTAATCCATAACCTGGATTCACTGTAGCCCCTATTTGATTCCTATTTACTCGAGAGACTTCAGCCTCCTCTGGAAAGAAGTTTCTGCATGTTAGCATGAGATACTCACTCAAAACAAAGTCTGGAGTGATATTCCCAGTGATCATAACAAGAATGGGAGGGATTCACTGTAGGGCACCCTACATTTTTTCCCCCAAGCAGCTTTCTCATCTATCCTGCTAGGTGCCTCTCAGGAAAGATGGTCCTAACACTAAGCTACTGTTTGTTGAGTCTTTACTGGAGGCCATTGGTTCTCCGGGGTGGCAGTACTGCCTACCACATTTATCTTCCCCTTCCAAAGGATATTTGGGAATATTTGGAGACAATTTTGGTTGCCACAACTGGGAGGTGGGAGTGCTATTAACACCTCATGGCTAGGAGCAGAGATGCTGCTAGGGCACAATGCAGACACTTTCTCCCACCCAACAAAAAATTAGCTTCCCCCAAATGTCAGTCATAGTGAAGCTGAGAAACCCTGGGGAATGCCAAGCTCTCTGTTCCTTCGTTACAGGCAAGTTTTCATTAATCTTCTCACAGATCCAATGGGAGAGGTACCTCCCCCATATGAAAGTGAAAGGTAATACGGCCTGGAGAGAAGAAATGATGTGACCGATGCTACTAAGGCCGAGGTGCAGGACCGCATGTGAGCCAGATCCATCTTTCAGACAGTTTTAGCAGCACTCTGTGCTGCAGACATCCTTATTTGGGTCTGACTGGCATCCCAGAGAATGAGCTATTTCTGCTTAATACACTGGCACCCCTCACAGATACAGGTGAATTGTTCCTGCACCAGAGAGACCAGTCTAGATTTTATTGTTCTCTCCTACTGGCTAGTGTATTCTGTGCCAAAAGTCACCTGTAGTGTAGACTATGTCCCTGTTTACCCCCTTTATTTTCTTTCATTTCTTTGCCTTGCTCTTTCGGTTTTGCTTTTCTTAGACTGCAATAATCTAGTTCTCCTTCTAAACTGTAACTATAACCCCTTTCTTAAAGAGCCATCCGAGTAGCTGGAGGGCCAACTTCACTGATGGCTAACCGGATGGTTGTCCCGGGGAAGAGGGTGTCGATTTTTGCCACCAGGCCGGAGAACAGGACAACTTCCTCTGAAACAGGACAGTCTCTGACAGTCATTTTTAAAATTTTTCGATGAAATTCTCAGGCTGTCCAGAGGCTAGGAAAACAAAAATAAATCTGAATTTAGGTTCCAGATTGTGCCAAGATTTCACAGGAAAGCTTTCTTCCATAAAAGCCTTCTGAGGAATTCCTTTATCAGGAGAGAAAAGCATTCCTGGAGATCTCATTAGGTAAATTACTCTCAGATTAACATATTTTATTAATTACCTATTATGAGACCCCAAAGCTAAACAATCATAAAAACAACAAAAAGAAGTAAATATAGTTCCCAGTAACTAATAGATGCCATAAAAGACATAATCAGTAAAATCAATTATATGCATTATTATAATGAAAGGTACAGTTAGTGCTTTAAAAAAATAATTAGGTTATTGGCTAAGAGGAAACTAGCCCCCCTTCATTACCCCTGGAGCAAGCCCCGGAGGCTTCACTCAAAGGCTTTTAGTATAGAAATCATTGGTTTTATTGGCCAGGCAAATTAGTGACTCCATTAGCTTCACCAGTGGGGGACCCTGGTTTTCCTAAGTCACCAGGTGCTTTTGATCTGGTTGTGCATTTTCTCGAGTGGAAAAATAGAAGGTTGGAACAATGCATCAAGATGGGTATAAAATATCTGCCAGTCTAAATGTGTGGCAAGGGGTAGGAACCAAGGTAAAGGAAGTCAAATAGGGGGTGATGGTTTGGCTGTGTGTGGACGGTGGGGTTTGTGTGGCGCGTGTGGTGTGTGTAGTTTGTGTGCTCCATGTGCATGCCCACCCAGTGCACATGTTTGTGCCACTTGAGAACTTAGCAACATTTCCAAACTTCTGTCCAGAGCTCAACTTGCCAGTCTTGCTTTGTATGTAAAAATATTCCATTTAAACCTGTAGCCAAGCTACCTCCAAAGTGCCAATAAATAATATATGCAAAGTTTTTTTTTCTTATCAATATAAAGAAACGCGGAGTTGTGAGGCTGGTGCAAACTTGCATTAGACAATGTAATGAAGCAGGAATTAGAGCAGCGTAGTTCCTCTGGCCATCATAAATGAGGACGGCAGCTACCTGGAGAATGGGAAAACTGATGAGTACAGTCTGTTGGGGAGAGCAGGAGGAAAATTTCCCTCAGGAACACATTTCAAATTACTTATTTATGAACTGATGAACTGGGAGACCACCTATCGAGACATCGGCGTAAGCAGTCTGCTGCAGACAGCTACAGAACTCCAGCTAATTGTGCGGCTGTTTTCTGTTAGAACTCCTGCTATCCAGCTGGGCTTTGGAGGCAGGAAATTTAGGCTATGACTAGAAGTTATGCTTTTCCTCTTTCTTGTCCGCATAAATATATACATACATATTTTAATCCACTTGAATCGTTTGGCAAGGGCCTGGGAAAACACTGCTACAATTGGCCCTTGAAGGGCTGGGGGAGAGAGGGGGTTTTGATGTTGAAAGGTTTGCAGGTTATGCCCTACCGTCTGGGAGGGAATTGAGTTCTGGGCTCCTGTGTCGGCTCTCAAAAGGCTATTGGATCAGGCCTGGAGATCCACATCTTCCTCCTTCCCTTCCCGGTCAGCATCCTCCTCCCCCTTCTCAACACCTTCATCTCCATGGTGACAGGCTATTGAGTGCTTCCTAGGTGCTGGGCTTTGGGAGGTGTTTTACATGAATGATCTCATTTTATCTTCACGAGAAGCCTATGAAGTAGGTACCATTGTTGTCCCCATCACATAGGTAAATAAACTGATGGGTGAGGGAAGTGAAGTGACTTGGGCAAGACCATAAGTCCAAGGCCATCTGACCCCATGACTTAGCCTCCTAATCACCTCCTGGATGATTGTAAATGTTCCTGGGAAGGAAGGAGCATCTTCCATTGGGGAGTGCTATGGACTTACGCTCTGAATTGTAGGCTGCTTGGTGAGGGGAAAGGAATCTGACAATTGGGGAACAAGGGTGTTGTTGAGAGACAGTGTAGCTGACTGGTTAAGAGCTAAGTCCCTTACGGCTTTTTATTATTAGTTCCATTTTACAGATAAGGTAATCGAGATGCCACAAAGTGCTTCAAACTTGTCCTAAGTCACATATGTAAGTTACAGAGCTAGGATTTGAACTGGATCTGGGTTGTGAGCTTCCCACTAGGTAGACTAGCTCCTTGAGGGCAAGGTCTAAATCTTATTCAAACTTTAATTCCCAGTACCTGGGAAAATACCTTTGGAAATGAATCCTCAATATATATTTGCTGAAATGAATTTTCAGCTTTAAATTCAGCAAGCTTATGGAGTTCTTGCAAAGATCCCCATTCCCTGGCCAATACTGCACTAATAGCAGTGTGTCATATTTATTGACCATCTAACCGCATGCCAGGCCCTATGCCACGGTACGTGATCATCTCATTCAATCCTCAGAACCT
The DNA here is from genome assembly GCF_002007445.2 of Ailuropoda melanoleuca. Classification (NCBI taxonomy): domain Eukaryota; kingdom Metazoa; phylum Chordata; class Mammalia; order Carnivora; family Ursidae; genus Ailuropoda; species Ailuropoda melanoleuca. Next base: position 99,333,579 of record NC_048220.1, on the reverse strand, counting down.
GATGAAGGTGGTATTTTTATCATTATTACCTCTGGATTATATTGAAGGCATTGAAGCTTGGAGATATTAAATCAATGGTTCTCAACTGGGAGTGATTCCCCCATCCCCTCAACAAAGGGAACAATGGCCCTTCTGAAGACACAGCCAGGGGGCGTGGTGGCAAGCAGGTGGTCTATTGGCACCTAAAGAATAGTGGATGTTAGCGTTTTTGTAAACATCCTGCAATGCACAGGGCACCTTCCCACAACAAAGAATTATCCAGCCCCAAATGTCAATATTGAGATAATCTGGGTTAAGCGCTTGCCCAAGCTGTTAAGTAGCAGAGCCAGGATTCAAATTCCCTGTCTGACTCCAGGGCCTGTGTGCTGATCACCTACTGAACAATTCTCCCAGTCCCTCTCTCCTTGGATGGCCTGTGGTTTGCTGGGAAGACACGGTTACATTGTAATGTGAGCTGGGGTGGAGCGGGGGAAGTAAGTGAACCAAGAGAGCAAATCAGGAGCCTCTGGTGTGGATCTCTATGCAAAGTAGATCTGTAATCTCAGCCTGATCTTGGGGTCCTGACTATACCAAATAAATAAATGCTGTCTAAATGGCAATTCTGTCAGGGCCCGATAAAGCTGGAGCCAGCCGGGAGCACTGGTGGAAAGACTGCGGGGCTGGGGCATCCCAGATGGCTGACTTCAGTCATTCTTCCTGTGTAGCTTCTGGAAATCCCCAAACACTCTCTGAGCTTTTATTTCTTTAACCATGGGACAGAGAAGGCTCCAGTCTGCCTGCTTGTCGGAGATGTTTACAAAAACCACGCGAAAAAATGACTGTCTAAGGGTTTTAAAAAGGGCTTACACGTTGGCTGGGATTCCCTTCATTACTTCGATAAACATGTGATGATAACAGTGAAAACTTATACCACTACTATTAAGTATTTGTTCTTTGCCAGACATTTCTTTAAGGACTGGATATACTCATTTCATTTGTTCTTCAAAACAATTGCATGAAAAAGGTACTAATTTAGAATGGCCCCATGCTTAGTTCAATACTCTGATGTAACCATACCTCTGATATAAATTCTTAATACTATTTGAACAAGGGGCCCTGCATTTTTATTTTGCAGTGGGTCCTGCAATTTACATAGCTGATTTTTCCCTTTAGATCTGTCTCTTGTAGCCTAAGTGTATAATAAGCCCTCATTAGTGCACCTGTCAGAAGTGGCCTATTGCCCCCTGTAGGGTCACAGGAATAAAGGTTTTTAAAGTTGATTATTTCCCTATGAAAAGAAGCGGTGACATTTACCAGGCTTATCAATCAGTTCTATCTACACATTGATCAGGTAGAAAGGGCAGGAAACTAGACCAGAGGCAATAAAATAATAAAGAACTAGTTAAGTAGTCAGGCTCTGGGTTCAGACAGTATCACAACAACAGCTATGATAATAATGATAACAGAAATGGTATAATCCACAGCAAACCCTTCCTGAATTTCCCATGTACAAAGCCCTGTGCTAAGTGCTTTGACATGCATGATCTCCTTTAATGTTCACAGTAAATCTTGGAGTATGCATTATATTATTATTCGTATCTTTCATAGGCAGAAATCATGGCTGAATGGAGTGACTTACCCACCACATCATGTAGCCTGGGATGGGAGCCTGGCTCCATTTGCTGGCTATAATGCCTTGCGTCAGCAACCATTCTGCACCTCACTTTCCTTGTGTGTGAATGGGAGTATAGCTTACTTTATAAAATTATTATACATTTGAATTAGGTAATGTAATCTGGAATGTGGAGGAAAGGCCTTGCCATTTTCTTTATTGTTGTATGCCATATTTTAGAACAGTGCCTGGACACATAGTTGGTGTATCAGCTATCCATTGCCAAAATGCCATGTAATAACTACTCACAAAACTTCAATGGTACATAGTAATAAGCAATAAAATGTGATTTTATTGCTTGTATGTCAGGAATAATTGGTGTAGTCTCAATAGCTTATTTTTGCTTTTGTTTCCCTTGCCTTAGGAGATACACCTAGAAAAACGTTGCCATGGCTGATGTCATAGAAATCACTGCCTGTTTTCTTCTGGAAGTTTTATGGTTTCAGGTCTCACATTTAGGTCTTTAGTCCATTTTGAGCTTATTCTTGTTTATTGTATAAGAAAGTGGTCCAGTTTCATTCTTTCATGTGTAGGTGTCTGGTTTTCCCAGCACCATTTGTTAAAGAGACTGTCCTTTCCCCATTGTATATTCTTGCCTCCTTTGTCATAGGTTAATTGACCACATAACGTGGGTTTATTTCTGGGCTCTCTATTCTGTTTCATTGATTTGTTTTTATTTTTGTGCCGATACTATAATATTTTGATTACTACAGCTTTGTATTATATCTTGAAATCTAGACTTGTGATGTCTCCTTTGTTGTTCTTTTTAAAGATTTCTTTGGCTATTTGGGATCTTTTGTGGTTCCATACAGATTTTAGTATTATTTGCTCTTTTTTTTGTGGAAAAAACCCTCAAGGACTATTGGTGCTTTGATAAAGATTGCATTGAATCTGTAGATTCTTTGAGTAGTACGGCATTTTAACAATATTAATTCTGGGACTACACCAAAATAAAGAGCTTTTGCACATTGAAGGAAATCATCAACAAAATGAAAAGGCAACCTACTGAGTGGGAGAAGGTATTTGCATATGTTATATCCAGTAAGAGGTTAATATCCAAAATATATAAAGAACTTATACAACCCAACTCAACACCAAAAAAATCTGTTTTAAAAATGGGCAGAGGAGCTGAATAGATATTTTTCCAAAGAAGACATACAGATGGCAAAGAGATACATGAAGAGATGCTTGACATTATTAATATCAGGGAAATGCAAATGAAAACTACAATGAGATTTCACCTTACACCTGCCAGAATGGCTAGAAATAAAAATATAAGAAATAGGGGCACCTGGGTGGCTCAGTCGGTTAAGCATCCGACGTTGATTTTGGCTCAGGTCATGATCTCAGGGTTATGATGTGGAGCCCCACATCTGGTTCCATGCTTAGCGTGGAGTCTGCTTGAGATCCTCTCTCACTCTCCCTCTGCCTCTCCCCACCGCTTGAGCATGCTCTCTCTCTAAATTAATAAATAAATAAAATCTTTTAAAAAAAGATAAGACAGAGGATGTCGAGGATGTGGAGAAAAAGGAACCCTTGTACACTGTTGGTGGGGCATGTAAACTGGTGCAGCAACTGTAGGAAACAGTATAGAGGTTCCTTAAAAAATTAAAAATAGAAATATCATATGATCCAGTAATTCAACTATTGGATATTTACCTAAAGAAAATGAAAACACTAATTGGAAAAAACATATGAACCCTATGTTTAGAAACAACCTGAGTCCGTCAATAGGTGGATAAATAAAATAGAAGTGACATGTATATATAATAGAATATTACTCAACCACAAAAAAACGATGAGAACTTGCCATTTTTGACAATATGGATGGACCTAGAGGGCATTATTGCAAAGTGAAATAAGTCAGAGAAAGACAAATATATGATTTCACTTATACGTGGAATCTAAAAAAAACAAAACAAATGAATAAACAAAGGAACAGACCCATAAATACAGAGAACACACTGATGGTTGCCAAGGGGAGGAGGGAAGAGCAATGGGTGAAAGGGAGTGGAAGATACAGGCTTTCAGTTATAGAGTGAATAAGTCATGGGAGTAAAAGGCACAGCATAGGGAATATAGTCAGTGGGTATTTTAATAGCATTGTATGGTGACAGATGGTAGCTACACTTGTGGTGAGCATAGCAAAAGTATAAGCTTGTTGACTCACTATGTTGTACATTTAAAACTGATGTAAAAATGTGTGTCAACTACACTTCAATTGAAAAAAAAAAGAGTCTGTTGGACTCTAGCTAGATAGGTCTGCTGATTTTGTGTGGGTTTGCTCATGGGTCTGAGGGTCAGCTGGTTTTTGTGTATGGTACCTGAGGCAACTTAGTTATATTCCACATATCTCTCTTTCTGTGGAAGGACAGCCTGGGCATATTCTTATAGTAATGTTAGAGGTACCAGCATGAAATGCACACATGCTTTTTCAAGTTTGTTTCACATATGCTAATATCCCACTGGCCAAAGCATCACTGGGCCAAACCCAGAGTCAAGGAGTAAGATAGGTCACCTGGACCAAGGTTGGGAGAGGTGAAGAATTGAGGCCAATTTACAATCAATGTACCACAGGTGACTCTCAGTAACTGAAAAAAGGATTTGAAAGTGCTTAGGCATGACAAAGGATCAAAAAATGGCATTTTACCATTTTGGGCAAAATAGTTGAAGGGAATTTAAAAGGTACAAACTTACAGTTATAAAATATGTCACAGGGATGTAAAGTATAGCACAGGAAATATAGTCAATAATAGTGTAATAACTTTGTATGGTAACAGATGGTAGCTGCACTTACTGTGGTGAGCATTTTGTAATGCATATAAATGTCAAATCACTATGTTGTATACCTGAAACTAATATAATATTGTATGTCAACAATACTTCAATTAAAGAAAAAATCCTGATGGTTAAAAAAATCATAATAAAATACAAAATAGTAGTTAAAACAATTATCAAAATTGCCTCCTAAACTATAGATTTTGTAAAAGGGTTAATCCAGGAGAGGGATTTGACCATACATGCCTTTTGACCAATCATGTATTTTTGTTGTTGTTTTTCTTTAAGTTTCCAAAATATATTGGGGGTGTCAGCTGGACATGGTGCCACTTTTTCTTTTAAAAAGGACTAAAATTTCACAAGTCACAAAAGTAACTGATGAAACAGTTTCTCCAGAACCAAAGTAACCATTGGGCTCTTTCAATTTGTCAAAATAAATTCCATTCTCAGCAAATTTCCCCTGACACCTTTTCATATCATGGTTCCATTCCTTTGTTTTAATCCAATGGGGCATGGACCTGGGTTTTGAGAGTAGTGATTGTTTAAACATTCCTTTTGACAACTCCTGACAGAGCCTAGGATGGAAGCAGCCCACCTTAAGCCTGAATTTGGCCCAGTGCCTCTTGGCATGCCCTGTCTGACTGCTCTGGAGTGCTGGTTATGGAGCAATAGCCCCTCCCCCCATTCTAATTTCTTCTAACAGGTTGAAAGGCTTCCTTCTAAGTGAGTGTGTGTGTCTCTCTCAGAGCCGCTGCTCTGTGCAGCGACAATGATGACAGGCTGGTTTAATGCAGCTCTTGCCAAGATTAAGGGGTTGTCAGACAAGTATCATGGGAGACTGAGGGATTACTCTGAAAAATCACTCTGAATTGCTAACTAACAGAGAGCTAGCATTCAAGTGGGGGTAGGCTTCCTTGTATTTGAGGAGCTGCAGAGAGGTCCTTAGCAGACCTGACCTCCCTCCTCACTCTGAGAACAGATTAGGTGAGCCATGGAGATGCCTCCAACCTAGGGTTATGGGTCCCAGGAGGGCCCAAGATTAGACATCAGAGGCTCTATCAACCTTGTAAAACAGCATGCAAAAGTATATCCTCATAAGCATATGACTTTTTTTTTTTTCTAGGAGAGAGGGCCATAGCTTTCATCAGCATCTCAAGGGTTTGTGACCCCCAAATAGAGGACTGTCCTGTTCAGTCACTATTTAAGGTAGAGACAGAGGGAACACAGTTGCAGTCTCTGAATGCATTTCCTGTTTATTAGAAACTTGAATATCTTGGATTAGATGTCTTGCTTATCAACAAGCACATGGATTTGCTGAGGGCAGAGAGAATGAAGAGGGCTGAGTAGGTTTAGTAGTCTAACTCATGAACCATGAATTGAATGTCAGAAGGCTTAGGTTCAATCTTATTTTTCTTACTTACTAGCTGTGTGATCTTGGGCAAGTCATCTCACCTCTCTGAGCCTTACCTGTGAAACAAGGTTAATTATATTTGCCTTGCATATGTCAAAGGGATATTATGAGTATTCCTGTACCTCTGCCTAAGCAGAGGTAATTAGCACTCTACAAAAAGAGTCTCTGGCTCTTTTTTCATAGCTGAGACATTCTTACAGGCTCTGCCCCCTGACTTCCACTTTGTCTCTTCTAACCATCCTATGATGGTTTTCTCTGGATCCATCCTATGAACTTGTACTTGATTTCTCTCATCCTTTCTGATTTCTTTAGGTTGTTGAGCTAGTTTCAATTTCACCTTGGGATGTTGCCTCTCAGGATACTCACCTCAGTTTCACATTCTGTGATCGGTTGCTGACCCTGTACCCCAGATAGGCCACTGGGACCCAGCAGGCCAACTTGGGTCAAGACCCCTGGGCTCTTGCCTGTCTGGCAGGGGATTCAATACAATAAATAAAAGGAGATGTGGCAAAGATAACGTCTTACCACACTTTTTCCTTTTTGTGAGCATGCAGGAAGATTACGTTTTCTAGCCTCCCTTACAGCTAAGTTGGTGTCATGTAACTGAGTCTGGCTAATGGAACATCAGCAGAGTGATGTACACAATCTCCAGGACTGGGCCTTTACATTGTCATATGTGATTCTCCAACCGTCTCCTTCCCTGCCATGGGGACCATATGTTCCAGAATTGTAGCAACAAGGCGGAGAAGGATCACCTAAGTCCCATGGACTATGATGTGAATGGGAAATAAATCTTTGTGGTGCTAAGGTTTAGGGTTTACCTGTTGTAGCAGCTTGTGTTAATAAGCCAATATAGGTGACAACATATGAAAGTCCTTTGTAAACTTCAAAATAACTTAAATTTTGTGATTTAATCATTATTTATATTCTCTCACTGATAAAAGATGTGCAGTGATCATCACATTCTCCTAATTGCTCTTGTTTTTACCTCTTTATGCTGCAAATGACAGAATCCCACTCAAATAAGCTCTATAGGAAAAGGGAAACTTTTGGGGGTGGGGAGCATGAGGGGTTTGGGTGGAGGGTTTTTTAGGCCCAGGGTTCTATATATTATCACAACTTGTTGTTTTTAATCTGTCTCAGTTCTTCCTTCCTTTCTGTTGACTTTATCTGCATTTATACCTTCTTCAAAGGCTGGGGGGGTGGTCCATGGCTGTTCTAAGCTTATGTTCTACCAACTAGGAAGAATAACAAAAATCTGAGACCACTTTTTTACCATTTGTTCCAGCAAATCTCTAGGGAATGCCTTTGTGGCCTGGCTTGGGTCACCCTACTCATCCCTGAACTGGTCAGGCATTGTGTGATTATTTGCTCAGGCTTAGACTGTGGGCTTACCCTTGGAGACTGGAGATAGTGACACCTTTCCACTGCCAACCACATGGGTTAATATTGGTGTTCCTCAAAAGAAACTGGATTGTTCCTCAAAAGAAAACTGGATTGTTAGTATCCAAAAGGGTAATGGATGTTCACTATAGCCAAATTATAAGAATTAAAACTAATATTTATTAAGTAATTTTATGTTAGAAAAATGTGAAACATTTTTTATATAATATTTCATTTAGACTTCCCAAAAACCTGAGGAGAGAGATTTTGTTATTTGTGGAGTAATGACAATGGAATCATTGATCATTTTCCATAATGTAGATTTGATGTGAATTTATAGATATTTTTTAGTGTTAACATGATTGCAGCAGNTAGATTTGATCATTTTCCATAATGTAGATTTGATGTGAATTTATAGATATTTTTTAGTGTTAACATGATTGCAGCAGTGACCACATCCATTGATAATCTAATTGTCCTTGCAGTAAAGGAACAATGGAATTCCAAGGAAACAATTGTCTGGCATAGGAATATTCTTGCTTTAGTGATTCAGGCCATTCTAATGATCAACAGAAATATGGGCCTTACATTGTATTTATTTGTGGAAGGATATTCATATAACACTGTTCCAGTGTCATCAATACAACCATAATTCATGATCCTGACAACGGAGCAATGCATTCTGTGTCGTCTCACCATTGAGGAATCCTGAATTTGAAGCTGAAGCTGCCAAGGCAGAAATAAAAGCCATAAATCACAAATATTCAAATTCTTCCTCCTGTTCTGACACATACAACTTTAGCATTTCAGGGCCACAGAGATGAAAGGAAACCCCTGTTTCACACCTCTTAAATTCTCCCTTCCACCTGGACTTAGGTGTCAAATGGTTGAGCACACTTTGAAGCTGATCATGGAGGATGGAAAGGGGATGGGGAAAGAATCACAACTCGGCCTATCAGCAAACCCATTGAGAGATGGGGACAGTTAGAGGGCCATTTAATGAATGTATGAAAAGGAAATAGTGCAAACAGGGCAGCTTTCTTTCATCTACAGGCAAGGAGACATTTTCTCCTTGGCTATGAAGGGCATTCTGTCCTTATGTGTTTGCCACGAATTTACCCTCTGATTTCCTGTTTGGAGAATTGAGTTCAGTGACACTTTGATTAACGCTATTCCTAATTTCACTGACAGAGCAGTAGCTTTTACTTGGGGCCATGTAGTCAGTGCTTTTCTCAGCTCAACTTTAGAATCCCAACAGAGAGCTAGTGTTGGTTTTGGCAAACATGGATACCTGTCCACCAGAATTTGTTATCCTCTTTCTATAGCATGTAGTTATCACTGGGAAGCAGTTGCTTAGTCAGGGACTACATTTTCCAGCAAGCAATGTATTCAATGGAATATGGAGGAAACTTTTCTTGGATTTTCTAAGAAGTCAGTGCGACATTTCTGTTTTCTTTCTTTCCACATACTGCCTAAACACAAAGGCCTCCAAGGTTCTAGGGGATGTTTGTGGAGCTACAAGAGGAAGGTGCCTGGGTCCTGAATCACCACATGGAGAAAGAAAAAGCCCTCTAACTAGGAAAGTCCAAGTAAACTTCCAGGACAATGGCAACATTTTGAATAGTCTGACATCAGAACCCTATACCCTCATAGACGCTGGGTTCTAATATCTCTTACCAAGATTTGCCTCCCATTCCTAATTCTACACCTTTGCTGTCCAATATGGTAGTCACTAGCCACATGTGGTTACTAGACTTAAATTTGAGTTAATTAAAATAAGTAAGACAAAAAATTCAGTTCTTTGGTTGTACTAGCCATTATTTCAACTTGACATGTGGCAAGGGGCTGTCATATTGGACAGCATGCATATAGAATATTTACATCTTTGCAGAAAGTTCTATTAGGCATACTGCTCTGTAGTATGGGAATTCTAGATGGTGAATTTATCTAGAAGAAATAGCAGGGAAGTCTATAAGTAGTAATAGGGCTTCAGCATCTGGGCTACAATTCTTTTGTTTTTTTCTTGTCCCTCTTCTTGCTAGAGTTAATGAAATGTTTAGAGCAGGGATTACCTCATGCATCTTTGTATCTCTAACATTTAATATACATAATAGATACTCAGGAATGTCTTTTGAGCAAATGAAGGAAATTCAGTTGTCAGGATAATTTGGGAGGGAATTCCAAAGAGTTGGTGACTGGCATTGCTTAGATCCTTCCTGTTCATATATTGTGAGAACTGGTCCTAGAGATGGAGCTAAATCAAATGATTTCAGGGGCGGGAAGGGAGACACAGAGAGACAAGAAACTATATAGAGCTTGGCACTATGTGGATTTCTTTAGGTTTTAAGATATTAGCTGGCTAACCTGACAAATTAAATTATTCTAAATGATCTCCTGGGTAAACGGTCTCAAGACCTGTACTGACTTTGCACATAATAGGCTCATCATTGATATTGATTGAATGAAACTATTTTAATGTTATCTTATTTTTGCTTATTTCCTATTTCCTAACCTTGCCATGTCTACCCTTACATCCCTCAATGGAATGAAAGTTCTGTGATGGTAAGGTTTTTATTTATTTTGCTTATAGCTGCATCTTTAACACCGAGGACAGTGTCATAGCTGATATGTCATAGCTCAACAGATATTTCTGGAATAATGAAGGAAGAAACTTTAATAACTTAACCCAAAGAACTGCATAAACGTGGAGATTTTAGAGACTGTGGCAAAACAGAGAAATAATATTGGGGACAGAAGAGACACTTCTGAGGGCTCTCAAATAATCTCTTAAAATGATCCACTGACTTTGCCTATAAACAGGGCTAGACCAGCCCTCATAAATGATATGCCTCAATTTGAAATTTAAATCCCCACAGGACTCTAGGTGCATACATGGCATAATACTAAATGGCTGATAACTTATGACATTTATTTCCCCACATGAAGAACCACAGGGCAGCATCTCTTGTCAGGAAGGAAACAGATTTGTCAGAAAGGAAACCAGCCATCATATGCTCTTTGTATTTTTATGATTTATGTATTTATTGGATGCACCCACCACTTAACAACCTCTGGGTACTTTTATATGTTTCATAGACAAAAGGCAGAGACTGCTATTGTGGATTATGAGGTGGAGAGGTACCAGCAAAATAACATCCATAAATCCCAAAGCACATCATAAAATCATCAAATGCTACAGAAGCTGTATTTAGGCTCTCCCAAGTAATCAGACACCTAAATGGAAAATACTGAAGACCTGAGCTTTAGTCCTGGCCCTGGGACATATTAGATTTCATGGCCCTAATCTCTCTTAGCCTCATTTGTTTATCTCTAAAATGGGCATAATAATAATAGTAATTGCCTGGCTTATCTTGCAGGGTTGGGGAATCAAATGCTCATAGCTTCGATTTATGAATCACAGAGTCCCCAGATGTAATAGACTAGCATTTAAAAAAAAAAAATTAAGCTCCATATTTGTGTGAGTTTGAATTTCTTTTTGACTCTCTGTATTGTGAGCCCCAAAAGGATGTTTTGTTATTACTTTGTGTTATACTCTTCCTCAAATATGATCTGTGATCCCATCCTTGATGACTTTGATCATGATCTTTTCTCTGCTTGGAATTTCTCTCCCATTCTCAGTTAAGATTCTTCAGCCTCTCAATTCATACTTGAACTATTAGAGATAAAAGACAACAAATCATACTAATAGCTATCATTTATTAAGTCATTACTGTATATCTGACATTATGATTTTACGTATATCAGCTTAGTTCATCCTTATAAAAACCCTATGAGGCAGGTACTATTATTATCCCATTTTATGAATGAAGAAACTGAGGTTTAGAGAAGGCATGTAACTTAACCAAGATCATGCAGATAGTAACTGGCCAAGTCAGAATGCAGCTTAACTTATGTTTTTAACCTTTAGTTTTTTTCTACTGTGCTATTGACTGCATTCTCTATGCTGTATCTCCATGAGTTATTTTATAACTGGAAGTTTGTACTTCTTAATCCCCTTTATACATTAGCCTATTCCCCCCCACCCCCGCCACCACCTCTTTGTTCTCTGTGTTTAAGAGTCTGGTTTGTTGTTGTTGTAGTTGTTGTTTGTTCATTTGTCTTGTTTTTTAGATTCCACATATAAATGAAATCATATGGCATTTTTCTTTCTCTGTCAGACTTATTTCACTTAGCATAATACCCGCTAGGTTCATGCATGTTGTTGGAAATGGCATGATCTCATTCTTTTTTATGGCTGTTAATATTCCTGTGTGTGTGTGTGTGCCCACGTGCATTACATCTTCTTTATCCATTCGTCTGTTGATGGGCACTTACACTGCTTCCATGTCTTGACTATTGTAAATAATGCTACAATAAACACAGGGGTACAATATATTTTTGAATTAGTGTTTTTGTTTTCTTTGGGTAAATACCCATTAGTGGAATTACTGGATCATATCATATTTCTATTTTTAGCTTTTACTTTAAAATGTCTTCCTGCATGAAATAAAAATTTCTCCCTTTTGACTTTGGTTAAATGTACTATAGCTTTCCACACATGGCACATGTGTAGTATGAAGAGAGAGTACTAAATTTGGCATTCCAGTTTCTAATTTTTTTCTACACAGATAAATTTTCTGTCTTTGGACACATGATTTCATGTCTTTCAGTTTCAGTTTCTCTACTTGAAAAATGGCAGGTGAGTGGCAGTTGAGGTTGATTAGATAATGTGAGGTTCTCTTTATTCTAATACCCCTGATTCTGTCTTTGGGCAGATGGGTATTAAGGAGGGCACTTGTGTTGAGCACTGGGTGTTATATGTAGGTGATGAATCACTAAATTCTACTCTTGAAAACAATATTACACTATATGTTAACTAACTAGAATGTAAATAAAAGTTTGAAAAAGAAAAAAACCCCATCAACTCCTCCATTATGCCAGAATATTGGCAACATAATTATTTTTTAGATTTTAGTGGAATTGGGTAACCATCTTACATCTGAGAGGTCAACTTGTTCTATCACTTAGACAACTTTAATAGCCTCCCATTGGCCTTCTTGCTTCTACTTTACTTTTATGGGTAGATATCCACACACATAGCTGTTCCCCTTTATATTAAACATCTCAGAAGAATGTATTATATTGTATTTACTACTCTCTCTCTTTTTTTCTAATCATGCTAATTTTCACCACTCTACTGAAACTTTCTTAACGATGGCACAATGACAGCCATCTTGTTAAATTTAATGACTGCTAAGCAGGCCTCATCTTACTCATCCTGTCAACAATGTTTGTCACAGTTGACACTCCTCCTTCTTGAAAATTTCTTCACATGACTTGTGGTATGCCACTGTCTCCTGGTGTTCCTCCTGTGTCACTGCCTATCTCTTCTTCTTAGTTGGGTTAGTTGTCTCTAGGGCTCTTTCTTCAGCTCTCTTCTTTTTTCTTTCCATCCCACCCCTCCACCTTCCTAGGTAATCTGATTCAATCTCTTAGCTTTAAATATCAACTCTATAGTAATGACTCTCAAATTTATATTGTAACTTCAGTATTTCTCCTGAGTGCCAGACTCCTACAATTTCCCTCTTCATTGGTCTATTTGGATTTATAATTGGCATCTCTAATTTAACATGTCTAGAATTCTTGATTTTCCTTTCACTCCCAAGAAAATCTTTGCATTTTACTCAGTGTCTCCTGTCTCAGGAGAGAGCACTGACATTCACTCACTTGTTTAATCTCCAAATCTAGGAGTCATTCTTGGTGGTTCCGTTCTTCACATCCCCAAACTAATCCAGCAACAAGTACTGTTGGCTCTAGTTATAAAAGTTTTTATCCCCCATCAGTGATAAATACTTTGTATCTTAATATTATTTAGTTTTATCATATCAAGGTCAGTAGCTATAATGACTGGGAAGCAGATATTAGCTGTTAATATAAAGAATTTACTGCAGGGAATTTTGAGGTGAAATGCTTCTAAGCCTTTGGGTGATTGTGAAATGTTCACCTTATCATATAGATCCATGTGACCATGACTACAAGAGGAAAAGCTGTATATCATTTTATCTTTTTGCTGCATTCAGGTTGCTGTGTTAGTGTGCAACAATATTATTTTCATTGCAATGGTCTGGGCAGTTCTGAAATATTTACCAGTTCAAAGGTTAGATTACAGAAGAGTGGGAATTCATGCTGTAGTTGAGGTAGTCGGGGAAGGCTTTGTGGGAAAAGTGGTACTTGGATTAAGCCTTATTATATGGATTAGACTGTATTAAATATAGAGAAAAATGAGAGTATTCAAACAAGAGACGAATTTTGGAGACAAAAGTATGAAATATGGGGTTATAATTTATATTTGGGTAGTCCATGGGAGCAACAAGAAGGCTAAAATGAAAGGTTTAAGCAAGTTATAGGTGAAAAGTTTCACATTGTAGATTTCATATTTTCTTAACCTAATATTTATGGAATACATATTATCTAGGCAAGTGCTGCGCGAAGTGTTTTACATGCTTTTCTTTTTTCTTTTTTTAAAAAAACTATTCATTTATTTATTTGAGAAAGAGAGAGCGGGGGTTGTGGTGGGGTGGGTGGCAGGGGGAGAGGAAAAGAGAACATTAAGTAGACTCCATGCAGAGTGTGGAGCCCAAAGCAGGGCTCAATCTCACGACCCTGAGATCACGACCTGAGCTGAAACCAAGAATCAGGTGCTTAAACAAGACCCACCCAGACACCCCAACATGTGTTGCTTTATTTAATTATTGCAGCAGTCCTATGATGTGGATACTATTTTTTCCTTTTTTGAATGTGAGTACTCTTCTCATTTTTATTTTTATTATTTTTTTAAGATTTTATTTATTTGAGAGAGAGCAAGAGACAGTGAACACAAGTGGGGATGAGGGAGAGGGAGAAGACTCCCTGCTGAGCAGGGAGCCCCATGTGGGACTCAATCCCTGGACTCTGGGATCATGACCTGAGCCGAAGGCAGACACTTAACTGACTGTGCCACCTAGGCACCCAGGATGTGGGTACTATTTTCAATCTCATTTTTTTACAAGATGAGACAATGGCTCAGGGAGGTAAAGAGACTTGCCTAAAATCATGTAGCAAGAGCTAGAACGGGGCCCAAATGCAGGCATTTGAATTTTAGAGGCACTGCTCACCCCCACTCTGCTATGCTTCCTCTTGAAGCAATATTACCCCATGGTGATGCAAGTGTAGAAAGATTAGAGCTTTGAGATAGGCAGATGGTGCATATTTTTGTCTTTAAAACTTCTAAAAAGAGACAAGCTTAGCCTATCTCCAGAAATAGGAATTATTGCAAATTTTAGTAACCCTTAGGGGACAAAACATTCTGGATTCTGGTATCTTCAAAACTGGAATATATGGCAGACCTTATGGAAAACTGACAGCTAGCTCAAGCTGCCTCACAGATATGTCATACCTTTCAAGAGAAAGGATCTAAATCAGCCAGTTTGTCCCCACTCAGTGTGGGGCATCTGTTGGGTGGGGTTTCATGTCAAGCCAATCGGAGACATTTTTGACTTTGCCCATATTCAGTCCTTAACATAGATTCTTTGTCGGTACCAGGGGAATAGAATTGGTTGCCGTCTATACAGGCACTTCATGATACCAGTGGCAGTCATTACCCTCAGAGGCCGACAGTTAACATGATGTGTCAAGGAGGCCAATTAGAGACCAGGGGGATTGTATGAAGATGCAGCTGCTACTCAACTTCTGCTGATTCTCACCATGTGGAAATGGAAGGTCAGATGATCTTCAAGAAATGCAAAATCCCAAATATCCTGATTTTTAAATATTGACAATAAATTAAATGAAAACAATAAACCAGTGTTTGGACCAAAGGAAACAGACCAGTTTGCTGCTGCTGACTTTAGTGTGCCTCTTTAGTATTGGAAGATATCTGGCTTTTCAAAACTGGCTTTGGGATTAGTTTCTCCGGGAGACTTTTTAATGGAATTTTCAAGAGTGACTTAGAGACCAAGTTGCATTGCCCTCAGTGACCAAATCTGAGGCATCCAAAGCCTTTTCATTTTTAAGATCACTGATTCTCCTATGTCCTTCATGCCAACTGAACTCCTAAATATCCCTCCGTATTTGTGGAAGTTTGGGGAGTCTAGAATCAATGACCCAGCAGTGTGTTTCAGGAGTACCACATACAGAATGAATCACCCTTCACTCCCTTTAATAGATCAGTCATCAGGGGAACCTGATTGCTCCCCTATCCATATCATACTTTGATTCATTTACACTTAAGTGATGAAAGTGGTCTTTTTTCCTCTCTCTTTAAATGGATACTAACCCAGGAGGGGCTTGGGGAGTTGTAAAGGGGAGTGCTGACTCCTTGGACACGCTCTTGGTTGCATTCTCAAATGGCCCACTCAATTAGGGGTAATATTTCATTGACTTATGTGTATGATGGCTCCCTAGCCAGCAGTGTTTTCTAAATGGTCCTGAGGCAAGACTTTGGGCTTTGAAAACAGCCCTTCATCACCTTTATGTCTGAGGCTGTGTTGGCACAGCTCAGATTGAAGCAGTTATTTTCGTCAGGGGGAGAAGCCACAGTCTCTGGCTGGAATGTCTTGACTTGGCTGTTTTCACTTGTCAAAAGAATGGTTGTTCTGACACTGTCTGGGGCTGGGTTCATGCAGCCACATTATCTACATGTTGAATCTGACCATTCAGGTACCTGTCTGGATTTTCTATCAGGGTTAAAAAAAAAATTGTTGGATTAAAAAAAAATCAGGCTTTTTATATCCCTTCTTACACAGATAATATAGCTGTATTCAGATAACCAGTCATTCCTACAGAAGGCTTTAGGTCAGTGCTTGCTCCAAATTGGCCTCAGGTTCAAGTGTGTAGCATGCAGTCACCTTGTTCGATATTTCCATTAACAACACAACTTCCACACAATGGGAAGGTGTAAGTGTCTCTGTTTGTGTGCTTTAGTCTCTAGGTATAGAGGGCGAGGGTGGAAATGTTCCTAGTGGGTGGGAGTATACACGATGTAGGTGAACTTCTACTCTAATTATAAGACTGGATTGATCTGAATCTATATGAAGTAATTGATTGGATACAGTGATAAAATATTCTCAGCAGAGAAACCTCAAACATACTTAAATGGCTGCACCTTTGTCTCTGAATTAGTGGCTGGGTATAATCTGTGGCAAATACAAAGTTTGGAAAGCAGCTGCCATTTGTAGAATATGGCAGCCTTGTGAGTGCAAGAACTCCCAACAATAAAAGCCAAAGTAAACTCAGTGTACTATGTAGAGATACCTTTCTGATAATGTCGATACTTTGCATTCGTGGACTAATTTAATCATCACACAACCCTACAAGGTCATTATTATTGTTATTGTTATTATTCCTATTTGATAGATGAGAAAATGGAGGCATGGAAAGATAAATCACTTGCTCAAGTGGAAATAACAAAACCTGGACTTGGAAATAGGCCACCTGATTCTACACTCTATTTCTCTACCCTGTCTACCCGGCAGTCATACTTTTCTTGTTCCACAGTTGAATCCCGGCATCTTGCACAGTACTTGGCACCTAGTAGATGAGCTGGATAAATGCTAATGGTTGGATAAAAGCCACTTAAAAGACATGAATTTCCATGCAAATTTGTACTGTTATTGCTGATGCTGTTACTGTTAATAATAACAGTTACCACATATTGGGCCCTTTCTATGTGCCAGGCACCATGTTAGCACTTTGAAAACATTATTTAATTTCCTCCTCATAACAATTTCATTTGGCAAATGGGAACACTGAGGCACTGAACACATAATTATTTACATTTAGAAGTTCCACTGGAAAATAACAGTGCCAGAACTTGACCAGAGTTCTGCGCTTATTCCAGAGCTCATTGCCATGACAATCAGCGCTTATGAAAGCTTCTATTTATTTATTCTGTCAAATGATTCTTTTCTTTATATTTTATCAGGATATATTAAAAAAAGCTACTATGATGATAAGCAAACAACAGCATTTGAGATACATTCAACTGACAAATATTTGTTGGATAATATAAAAAATATTGTGCTCAATGGCCTAGGGCAGTGTTTTCCAACACTTTAGTACATCATCTTCATGATTTTTGCCAGATCTAAATTCCATGTGAACTTTGACTTAAACATTTTTCTACAGAAATTCGTTTTTGAAAGCTATTATCTATTTATATTCCACAGTCATGGTATTTTGAGGGATTCTTTTTTTAAAAAAGGTTTTATTTATTTATTTGAGAGAGAGCGAGCACAAGTGTGCACGTGAGTGGGAGGGGCAGAGGGAGAAGAGGGACAAGCAGACTCCCAGCTGAGCGGGGAGCCAGAAATGGCTGTATCCCAGGACCCTGAGATCATGACCTGAGTTGAAATCAAAAGTTGGTGGCCTAACTGACTGAGTCACCCAGGTGCCCCTTGAAGGTTTCTTAATGTGTATATTTCTAGGACACATTTAAATAATGTTGGTACCCATAGAAAATGCTTTCTATTTAGTATGTAGTAATGTTTACTATTTAGTGATATTTTCTCTTTAGAGAAAATGTACTACCATCTAAAGTCTCCTTTCACACTTCCTTTAGTTCACTTAACCCTCCATGGGAAACAGAGGATACAAAGATACGTAAAAATTTGCTCCATCTGCATATAAAGCCAACCTCAGGCTAATCTATGAAGCAAACAATAGTTTGGGAGCAGGTAAATAAACCATGTAGGCTCCTAATAGCTTCCATCCAACTGTCCCTCAAGGAGCTCATATTTCTTTGAGGGAAGAAAGCTGTATGCCAGAGGGAAAGGTCCAGATAGCAAGGAAGGAGTTCACAGGAGGCAGAAGACGCTGGGCTGGATAGTAGAGCTTCCTGCAGAATGGGCAGGGTTGGGGAGTTGTGAGGTGGTTACTTCCAAGTGCCCATAGGAGCCCAGTTTCCTGCTCAATAGTTCTTTAACTTCTTATTTGCACCCCACTCCTTCAGTGTATGCAGCTCTGACCAAAATCACAAATCAGATCTGAATTCAGGTCTCAAGGGCAAAAGGGTCATATTTCAGGTCATCTCACCTTCATATTACACTGAAACTGACCTTTTTCGCTTTCTTTACTTACTTTTAAGTCTATAGCATATACCATCTGTTTTCAATTTTGTGAGGAGTAACGAAAAAAATCTAATCCAGTTTCTCAAAACACTTAATTTTTTAAGGAAAAATAGTCTCTTTTTTTCATTTTAATACTTTAGTGCTTAACAAGTGGTATTTACTTACCAACACAATCTATGCAATTTTTCACCAAGATAATGCATCTGTTTTTCTCTCGTCCATTCTAACACTTACTGTCTTCTAGTGCTTGCTATTAAAGATTGAGAGGAGTTAAAGATGTAAGCCAAAGCAGGTAATTTCCTGAAGAGAAGAAATGTATCTTAAATGATTTCTCTTTGTTACATCTTTTTATTCTCCTTTCATTTGGCTCTTTATGAAAAACAAAAAAGGGAAAAATGGGTGACAAATGTGTTTTGGATCCAGAGAGGTGACAGGAAACCTCTGAAAGCAGAATTAAAAAAAAAAATGGATTTCCTTGAACCGGAGTTGGAGCTGGCCTTTTAACACTGTTGCACATTAATGCTCCTTCCCCTCCCACTGGGAAGTGAAGGCCGGAGTGGCAGTCATTACTGCCAATAGCACAGTTACCCAATGGATTCCTGGAAGGGCTCACTTAAAAGATTCAGCCAGATCCTCTCCAGGGGCTTCCAGTTCCCATCATCCCAGGAATGAAATATTTAGTATCATCTTTCTGCACCTGAGGCTGCCATGGATTAAATTCTTGCTGCCTCCATTACTGGGGCAGCCAAGAGCTTGGGCTGTAGCGATTGGATATGAAGTGCTTAATGGCTGCACTTGGCTGAGAAAAGAAGAAGAAACGAATAGGCCAGAACCACAGTGACTAGTGTTGATCAGAGCCTGGAGAATAGACCTTCCAGAGATGCTGTGGCTCAAGAAGAAATGTACCTGAGTTCCCCCCTCCCCTTTATCTGCCCCACCTCCCTGCCACCAGATAGCATATTTCAAAATCACATTCTGTATTTACGTATAATCACCTATGGTCACCCATTCAATACAAAAAGCCTGTACAAAGGGTGCTGTGTGATAGGTATTAATCTGGACAAGTTCACATTGGTTTTCCTTTTCTTGTCTGTTCCAGAAATGCGTAAATTTCCCCCAATATGTTGTCTTCAGTTCTCTGCTTTTCACTCTTTACACTCTCTTTACATAAGCTTCCATCACCTATGAACTCTGGGCATGAGCTCCAAATACACTATTTTGGTGCAATTGTCTTCTTAGCACATATAAACTGCTTAATAAATGTTTGTTGAATGGTTGAATGGATGAATGATTATCATTTCCCCCAAGTTCTAGACTTGCCTTTCTGACTGTGTGTAGAACATCTCTTCCTAAATATCTGTGGTAGGCTTAATAATGGCTCCCCCAAATATGTCCATGTCCCAGTCCCTGGAACCTGTGAACATTAACTTAGATGACAGGAAGTTAAGGATTTTGAAATGAGGAAATTATCCAGGATTATCCCAGTGGGCCTGTTGTAATTACAAGTGTGGTTACAAGAAGAATGCAGGAGGACAGAGAAGAACTATGTGATGATGGAAGCAAAAAGTGGAGTGATGTGGCCAGCAGCCAAGAAATGCTGGCAGCCCCTGGAATCTAGAAGAGGAAAGGAATGGATATTCCTCTGGAGCCTCCAGAAAGAACGAGCTCGGCAAACACCTTGATTTTTATTTCATAAGACTACTTTGGAGTTCTGATCTCCATAACTGGAAGAAATTAAATGGTATTGTTTAAAGTCACTAGGTTTATGGTAATATGTTATAGTAGTAACAGGAAGCTATTACAATGTCTTATGGTGACTCATAACAATCCTGAAGGCAAACTCACCGCTTCTCCAAATTCCACCGTTGAACCTTACCTAATGGCTAGCTCATTCTCACAATCTCTTGCACAAGGGAAACCTCAGTCTCTCTTGCTTTCCCTGTGTCCCTTACCCTTGCAGTCATTTTATACCTGGAATGTTTCTCAAGTCTGTTCCCTTTATTTGTAACTGTGACAATATCCCCAGTAGCTAGAACATACCGCCTGACATATAGTAACTTCTCATCAAACATTTGTTAAATGATGTGAATTGTGACTCCTCTTTCCTGATTCCTTTAAATGTTTTTTCCATTGTGTATAATTGTGCTTAGGTTGTGAAATCTCTAAGGGTAGGGGCAGTGTCTTTTCCCAACACTGCATACAGTTCTGGAACATATGGTCACCCAAACACGGTGAACTAATAAATGGACTTACTCCTTGTCACTGCTCGACTATGGAATAACATTAGTGGATGGTGAAGAGCCGCAGTTTGAGAGTTAGATGGAATTGGGTTTATATCCGTGCTCCGTAATTATCTTGTTGTGTAATTCTTTCTGGCAGGATACTAACCTTTTCAAACTGCAGTTTCTTCAACTATAAAATGGGATAACGATTACACTCACCTTTTGGGTTATTCTAAGGAATGCACTGGGGTTTGGCTCAGGGTAATAAATGGTCAATAAGTATGAGCTCCTATGATTATTTCCCTGTAGACAAGGGAGGACCCACATTAAGCCTCTTAGTTAGCCAGTGGCTGGAGTGTGGGTTGTATATTCAAGTGTGGGGGGGACAGCGGCATTAGCAGGGAAGGAGGGCAAAGAATGGGGGTGGGGAAGGCAAGGAGGCACGCATTTTGCATTCAGTAATCGAGTACAATTTGGAAACACTTGCCTTGTGTAGCCCTCAGCTGCCTGTGAAATTCATCTGAATCTTGTTCCGTTGGCCTATGGGGTATTTTCAAATACAAATTAGGTTGGCCAGAATTCCTTTTCTGCACCAACTCTCCTGGGTGCAACTTAGAGGTTATTAAGATGCCTAATAAAAGGAGAGAGCACATTTAATAACATTACCATGAGCTCGAAGGAGCTGAGCTATGCTGGCCCACGGTGCCCCAGAGCCCGCAGCCTCCTGCCACCGGTGCACTTGCTTAGAAGAGTCCCTATAATTATCCACATTTAAAAAGCACCATTAAATCCATCGAGGCAGTCATGTCCCATTTGCAGGGCCTTTCTGCCCACATTACCCGGGAGACTCAGGGCCTGGCTTCTTGAGGTGGGAGGAGGAGAGGGAATAGATGAAAGTTCCTGGGCTAATGTGATGGCTGGTTAAATTCACAAAATGGCAGATCTGCTAAGCACCATTGTCATCCCTGTAGGAGCTTTTCCTCCTTTTCTGTATTTATTTACCAGACCTTTATTGAGCGTTTGCCAAGTTTCAGCACTGTACCACCGCTTCTCCTGCAGGATCCCATTTAATCCTTACAACAACTCATTCAGTAGATCAGTGGTTCTCAATAAGCAGTGATTTTTTTCCCCCAGTGGACCTTTGGCAATGTCTGGAGACATCTGTGGTTGTTACAGCTGGGATGAGGGATGCCACTGGCGACTAGTGGGCAGAGACCAGGGACGCTGCTCGACACCCTGCAGTACACCAAGCTGGTCCCGACAACGGTGGTAGATGCCACTCCTTTTCTCATTCACAAATGAGGAAACTGAGGCCCAGAGTGATTATGAGATTGTCTGATGTCACAGGGCAGATAAGTGGTGGAGCTGGCAGAGCCTCAATTCTCATCACCATGCTAAATGGTTTCCTAGTGTCTCCCTCTGCACCCACCCTTTGCTGCTGAGCTTCCTCTCTGCCCTCACGACAACCAATTGCCATTATGCTTATTGGGAATAATATGCTATTTGCTTTGGTGGGAGTTATTTCCTATAAAGAAGACTCCTTTGAGCACATATAAAATCGTTGTGCTGCTTGAATGAATTAGTGGCCTGAGCAAGAGTGGAGTCTGCTTTTAGCTTTCATCTACATGAAATGTGGACATATTACTCTTTCTCAAGCACCTAATATCTGCGTGTGGTTTCAGAGATATTCCACCCCAAATAAAGAGCTCGTAGTGGCTTCAGAGGTCATGATCTGTGGGGGGAGCATTCGTTGGCCTCGAGCAGAAGAGGTGCACTGCACTGGAAATGATACTAATCTGGAACCAGGTGCTCTGCTCTGTTTGGCCTCTGGGCCTTTGCACAGCCATTCCCTCTGTTAGGAACACTCTTCCTTCTTCTCTTCTGGCTCATTCCTTTTCTTCCTTCAGATCTCACTTTCACAATTGTCTCTTGGGAAGCTTTCCCTAGATCTTGGTTAGGCATCTTCCTGTGTGCTCCCTGAGCACTAAGTCTTAGATCAACTCTATCCATAAGGAATATAATAAACTTCATATGTAGTTTAAAATTTTCATGGTAGCCACATTAAAAAAAATTAAGAGACAGATGAAATTAATTTTAATAATATATTTTTTTAATTCAATATATCTACAACATTAACATTTCAATATATAATCAATACAAAAGTTATTAATAAGATATTTTACATTTTTTGAACTAAATCTTTGAAATCTGGTGTGTATTTTATACTTATAGCTCAACTCAATTTAGATGCTAAATTTTCAATGGTTAAAGTGAAATATAGTCCTGCCAAAATAACAAAGCTGCATTTAATAGAAAAATATTTCACACTGCTTTAGTTTTTAAATTTAAATTTGTTAAAATTAAATTAAATTAAGAAATTCAGTTCCTCGGTTTCAGAAGCCACATTTTAAGTGTTCAATAGCCACATGTTCTAGATTACTACAAGTTACAGTTAGTTGAAATGGCCTGTTGATTTGTCTTTCCTCCCACTAGATCATAACCTTTTTAAGATCAAGGATTAGGTCTTGTTCACTGTATTTGCCAGTGCCTGGCATAGATTTTGGTACATAGCAGGCACTCAATAAATACCTGTTGAATGGCTTGAGATAATACATCCAATCATGGTTTTGCCATTGACTTACTGTGTAATCTTCATAATTCAAGTTCTTCTCTAATAAAATGAGAATTTGGGACACTTTTGAAAGTCTGTTTCACTGGGTGGTAACAAATATCATGTGACCAAAGGGATTTGTGGTCAAACAAGTGTGAAAAACAAAGGGTTCAATAAAGGGAGCAGGTTTCTTTACTGCAGGGCTTCTCACTGTGACTTGCCAGGATTAAACTTTTAACTTAATTTAATTTTAATAAATCAAAAACTTCAAATTAAAGAGGATGTCTTGGGGCGCCTGGGTGCCCGAGTTTGGTTAAGCGTCTGCCTTTGGCTCAGGTCATGATCCCAGGGCCCTGGGATCAAGCCCCACGTTGGGCTCCCTGCTCAACGGGAAGCCTGCTTCTCCCTCTTCCTCTGCCTCTCTCTCTAGTAAATAAATAAAAATCTTTAAAAAAAAATAAAGAGGATGTCCTATTATCCCAAAATGTATGACTATGTAGTTTTTTCTTCTCAGAGCATTTGCAGGACTGGCTCTCCCTGGAACACAGTCCAGGAATGCCTGGTTTGCCATAAGACTCTTTAGCTGTGACGTTCCTCCAGATTTAGTCTGTGTTTAGGGTGACGGTTTCAAGGGCTTGTGACAATGTGCACCAATTTCTTTTCACTTTTGTTGAATCTATCCTTTGACAAAAAAAGGGACATAGAGTAACAACTCACTCTTTGCCATCAAGTGATTCAGAATCAATGCTTTACCTTACTCAAGAACAGATGGTTTCCAGATTAGAAAGTAGGAGTTCTTCAAATAATTGCTCATTGTAAGAGGGGCAGTGAAAATAATCTTCATCTATTTATTTCCTTCCCCCAACCCACCTAAGAAGGTACATAATACAAATATGTTACTTGCCTTTTTCGTAATGGCCAACATAGTGTTTGCAATGAAAAGGCAATGTTTGGTTCCCATTAAGAATGAATTATTAGGGCGCCTGTGTGGTTCAGTCAGTTAAGCGTCTGCCTTCGGCTCAGGTCATGATCCCAGGGTCCTGGGATCAAGGCCCACATCAGGATCCCTGCTCGGCAGGAAACCTGCTTCTCCTACTCCCTCTGCTAGCCCCCCCGCCCCCCACTTGTGCTCTCTCTCTGTCAAATAAATAAATACTTTTAAAAAGGAATTAATTATTAGAAGGAACTGTATGAATTTACCAATATTCAACCACTTTTGACCTACATATGACAATTTCATATGGTTCAATTTACTAGCTATAAGTCCCTCTGCTCGTAACAGTTAGTGGGAAGCTAAGGTGGAACTACCTTTCTGAAAAAACATAGTTTAGAAATATATAGCAAAGTATTTTTTTTAGATGTGAAAGCACTATATATAAACCCTCTCAAGAGCAAATTTGAGAATTGTGTTAAAGTAACAGATCAAGCCATGTACACATCATGGATTCAGACTGTAGTCCCACAGAATAAATCTGTGTATATCATGGAGTCATTATTGAATTACCACCCAGTCCTGTCATGCTAAGAAAGCCTAAATCTTTCAACCCTTCTCCACAGGTCTAATATTTACCCTCTAAGGCTTTGTCAAGCTCCCAGCATCCCACAGATATGTTTTCCTGTCCAAATCTGTACTTAGCGTTCTTAGGGATTTTTGTTTGGTGCATTTAGTCAACTGTCTTCATAACTGTGAACAATGTTGCTACAATCGGGTCAGTTAATAACCACTGAGAATCTTTAACTTATTCATACTGGCCAGTCTTCTCATTCTGCAATTTTGTACTCAACATGCCAAATGCCAGGACCTGAATCTTGGACCAGCAAGCCATGAGGAAGCCCAGCAAGAGCAGAAAGACATTTGCTTGGGTGTCCAACAGACTTATTTTCAATACTAGCCCTGCATGTGACCAGTCGTAAATTTTATTCACATTATTTAATTTTCTCAGCCCCCTGCTTACCAGCTTATTATGAAGGATTTTTTAAAGGATACGTATGAACAGCCCAATGAGGAGGTATATGGGGTGAGTTCTTCAATAGTCCCTAGAGGAGATGTTCTGTCTGCGTGAAACTGGGGTGTACTGCTCTCCTGGCATGTGGATGTGTTTACCAGCCCGGAAGCTCTTACAGCAAAGTTTTAAATGTGTGTATGTATGACACTGCAATTCTTTTTATAAAAAAAGATTTTATTTATTTTTGTGAGAGAGAGAGAGAAAGAAAGAGAGAGAGCAAGCAAGCACAGGCACAGGGGTGGGGAGTGGAAGGGCAGAGGGAGAAGCAGACTCCCTGCCAGGCAGAGGACACAGAACTCAATTCCAGGACCCTGGAATTACCACCTGAGCCAAAGGCAGGTGCTTAACCGACTGAGCACCCAGGCACCCAAGACACTGCCATTCTATACCCAGGAATTTATCCTAAGACCTTAAAGGATAAATACACAAAGATGTACGTACAGGGATGTTTGTTGAAGTGCTATTTATAATAGCAAAAATTGGAAGCCATTTAAACTTCCAGTTGGTTAATCATAGTAAATCTATACAGTAGACTATAAGGATGGTATTAGAATGATGATATGTATCTGCATTTATTGGCATAGAATGGTGTCTACGGCATTTTCTTAAGGAAAAAAGGGTAGATTTCAATTGTAGCCTTTATAGTATGATCTCATTAAAATAAATACTTATTTGTGAGTGTATGTGTATATGTACAGAAATATATCTAAAAGGATTTATGTAAATGTATTAACAGAAATTCTATCTGAATGATAAGTGCAAAAGAGATTAATTTCCATATGGGATAATACTTAAATTGTCTTTCATGTGTAATGCCCTGACATTCCTATTGTAGGAATTTCAAGGCTCTTGGCCCAGGTAGATAGGGTGGGTGGAAGACGGAGACAAGTTTGTTTTAACTCTATGGACTTTTGACTGAAGCTCTCTGTGAGTTTAACTTAGGGAAGAAAACTCTAGGTTGGCTTTATAATCTTGGAAGGGATTCTATGCTACTCTAACATATATTAATACTTTATATGAATAATAATGTCTTACTTTCAACTAGCTTTTTGGAACGCTGGCACACACGTTATGGCACTTCATTTACTGAAGGTTTGGTAGGTGCTTGTGTGCACACCTCTGTTTTACACTATCTTTACAAGGTAGGAACACTCCCCATTTTGCTGATAAGAAGACTAAGCCTCAGGGAGGATAAATAACACAAAATCCCACTGCTGGTGAGGACTAGGTTGGTGTTTTTTCCATTGTACCATGTTTTTATTTTGTATTATTTTACCCTAAGTCACCCTCCATCTGATTCCTCCAACATACTCTGGGAGCCGGACACTGCTCCCAGGTTTTCCACGAGGTGTGGAGAAGCGCCCTGAAGATAATGTTGCAGTGAAACACACATCTGTGGGGTCAGATTTCGTGAAACTGAAGCCTACTCTACCGCTTATTGGCTCTGTGACCCTGAGAATGTTACTGAATTTTTCACTCCTCCATTTTTCCTTCTGTAAAATGAGGTAGTGATAGTTATACCTACTTTGTAGGCTTGTGAAAGGATGAATTGAAACAATTCACGTGTTCTAGTTCATGGTAAGTGGCGGTAGAGAAATGTTAGCCACTGTCACTAACCTCCTCCTTTCTTTTCCTTCCTCCCTTCCCTCCCTCCCCCTCTCTTTTCTTTTCTTTTTCCTCTTCTTCCTTCCTTCCTTCCTTCCTTCCTTCCTTCCTTCCTTCCTTCCTTCCTTCCTTTCTCTCTCTCTCTCTTTCTTTCTCTTTTTCTTTCTTTCTTTCTTTCTTTCTTTCTTTCTTTCTTTCTTTCTTTCTTTCTTCTTTCTCTTTCTTGCTTTCTTTCTTTCTTTCTTTCTTTCTCCTTCCTTCCTTCCTTCCTTCCTTCCTTCCTTCCTTCCTTCCTTCCTTCCTATCTATCTATCTATCTATCTATCTATCTATCTATCTATCTATCATTATCCTTATAAAAACCTCACATGGACCAAGAAATGGAGACAGGTTACAGGCCTCGTCTAAGGTTACACGCCTTGTCTAAGGTTACACCTAGCTGATAAAAGATGGAGTAGCTCTTTTTCAGTCTTCCCATTCCGCAGAGGGCACACATGGATTATTCTGAGTAGAGGGTAGAAGTTGTAATGGGGGCTCAGGGTAGAAGGGCGTTTCTTCTGGTAATACATGCAGTAGGTGAATGGAATGAAACAGCAACTAATCCAGCCCAGCCCCAAACCACAAATGTCAACAGATATTTTATGGCAAAGAAGGTGCCAATGAACATGTCACATGCTCTTTTGAAAATAAATGAAGCCACATAGGGACTCTAAAGTAAAAAATAAGAACTGGGCTGTTTATGGATCTCCTCTGGCTCCAGTTTATGGTGTTTCAAATTCCACAGCAGGAAGAGGCACTGTAGGAGGAGCCTGACCATATGATTGAGAGGTCACTCAGCTCTCTGTTATCTAATTGCATCCCACCAGGCAAGTCACTCAGGGCCTGTGCTGCTGCCTCATCACCAGTGGGGTAAGTAAACTGTTTGTGGGTTTGTTAGGAAGATAATTCCAGTATTGAGGTCTTGGTTTTGTTGCTCTAAGCTGAAGTTCAAGTAAAATACAATGGTCAGTTCTCCAAAGGGTTTGACACCTGCTACCCTTTGGAAGCCATATAGGAGGTGCCTCAGAGAATCAGACAGTAAAGTTCCTCAGAGATAATCTAGTGATTCTAGTTCACAGATTTTTAATTTTTTTTTTTTTTTGGTCAGTGGTAGATCCTTTTTTACAGAGGAAATTTAATATAGAACCTCAATATATAAAACATAAAAGGAGAGTTGCCCTAGTTGAAACAAGAGGGCCACCTTTGTCAACTTTTCTTGCACCAGAGGCCATCTCTGTGGATGCTCTCCAGAACCAAGGATCCTGGAGACCATAATTTGAAAATGTGTTCTTAAACCTTGATACAGAATCACTGCTGGTTACAAAGCAGACATCTGGGTTGCACCCCGAAATGACAGAATCAGAATCTAAACTTTCAACAAGATACTCACCGTCTCTAAAATTCAAGAATCGTTGGCCTCTTCCAGTGCTTTCATTTTACAGGTGAGGAAACTGACATCCAGAATAGGGAGGTTATTTGTCCACAGTCACACAACGAGTGATGGACCCACACCTAACATCCAGGGCTCCTGGCAGCTCACGTAGACTCCTTAGCTGCAAGCAACCGAAACTCTGGCTAACATAAGCAGAAGAACTCACTGGAAGGCTATTTCATGCTTCATAGAATGGAAGAGAAAACACAAGACCCAGGAGTCAGTGACACTCCACTGAAGTGGACGGGAGGAGTTAACAGAGTCCCTTCAGGATACGACTACCCGGAAAAGTCAATTACCACCAGTGCTGGTCCTTGTGGCACTTTATCAGTAGTCAAAATCTCAGGGGAGAAAGTCTGATCGGCACAGCTTAGACAAGGAGGGCCCCTTGGCTGTGGATCCCAGTGAGCCCTGACCAACAGTTCCAAGAAGATCTTACTCACTGGGTGTGATAGATCTCACTGAGGTGATGCTACCATAGAAAGTGAAATGCAGGTTAGGAGGCAAAAAACGACATCATGCCTATGCACTCAGCCACCTTTCCACCACACTGTGCTGTCCCCTCTGTGGGGGGAGGGGCAGTGCTTCACACACACACACACACACACACACACACACACACACACATACACACACAAAATCCAATTGAAATGAAGGGGTTAAGGTAANCTATCTATCTATCTATCTATCTATCTATCTATCATTATCCTTATAAAAACCTCACATGGACCAAGAAATGGAGACAGGTTACAGGCCTCGTCTAAGGTTACACGCCTTGTCTAAGGTTACACCTAGCTGATAAAAGATGGAGTAGCTCTTTTTCAGTCTTCCCATTCCGCAGAGGGCACACATGGATTATTCTGAGTAGAGGGTAGAAGTTGTAATGGGGGCTCAGGGTAGAAGGGCGTTTCTTCTGGTAATACATGCAGTAGGTGAATGGAACGAAACAGCAACTAATCCAGCCCAGCCCCAAACCACAAATGTCAACAGATATTTTATGGCAAAGAAGGTGCCAATGAACATGTCACATGCTCTTTTGAAAATAAATGAAGCCACATAGGGACTCTAAAGTAAAAAATAAGAACTGGGCTGTTTATGGATCTCCTCTGGCTCCAGTTTATGGTGTTTCAAATTCCACAGCAGGAAGAGGCACTGTAGGAGGAGCCTGACCATATGATTGAGAGGTCACTCAGCTCTCTGTTATCTAATTGCATCCCACCAGGCAAGTCACTCAGGGCCTGTGCTGCTGCCTCATCACCAGTGGGGTAAGTAAACTGTTTGTGGGTTTGTTAGGAAGATAATTCCAGTATTGAGGTCTTGGTTTTGTTGCTCTAAGCTGAAGTTCAGGTAAAATACAATGGTCAGTTCTCCAAAGGGTTTGACACCTGCTACCCTTTGGAAGCCATATAGGAGGTGCCTCAGAGAATCAGACAGTAAAGTTCCTCAGAGATAATCTAGTGATTCTAGTTCACAGATTTTTAATTTTTTTTTTTTTTTGGTCAGTGGTAGATCCTTTTTTACAGAGGAAATTTAATATAGAACCTCAATATATAAAACATAAAAGGAGAGTTGCCCTAGTTGAAACAAGAGGGCCACCTTTGTCAACTTTTCTTGCACCAGAGGCCATCTCTGTGGATGCTCTCCAGAACCAAGGATCCTGGAGACCATAATTTGAAAATGTGTTCTTAAACCTTGATACAGAATCACTGCTGGTTACAAAGCAGACATCTGGGTTGCACCCCGAAATGACAGAATCAGAATCTAAACTTTCAACAAGATACTCACCGTCTCTAAAATTCAAGAATCGTTGGCCTCTTCCAGTGCTTTCATTTTACAGGTGAGGAAACTGACATCCAGAATAGGGAGGTTATTTGTCCACAGTCACACAACGAGTGATGGACCCACACCTAACATCCAGGGCTCCTGGCAGCTCACGTAGACTCCTTAGCTGCAAGCAACCGAAACTCTGGCTAACATAAGCAGAAGAACTCACTGGAAGGCTATTTCATGCTTCATAGAATGGAAGAGAAAACACAAGACCCAGGAGTCAGTGACACTCCACTGAAGTGGACGGGAGGAGTTAACAGAGTCCCTTCAGGATACGACTACCCGGAAAAGTCAATTACCACCAGTGCTGGTCCTTGTGGCACTTTATCAGTAGTCAAAATCTCAGGGGAGAAAGTCTGATCAGCACAGCTTAGACAAGGAGGGCCCCTTGGCTGTGGATCCCAGTGAGCCCTGACCAACAGTTCCAGGAAGATCTTACTCACTGGGTGTGATAGATCTCACTGAGGTGATGCTACCATAGAAAGTGAAATGCAGGTTAGGAGGCAAAAAACGACATCATGCCTATGCACTCAGCCACCTTTCCACCACACTGTGCTGTCCCCTCTGTGGGGGGAGGGGCAGTGCTTCACACACACACACACACACACACACACACACACACACACATACACACACAAAATCCAATTGAAATGAAGGGGTTAAGGTAAATTCTGTGGCTTAACTATCAGCCAAATGACATTTTAACAGCTTTTTTAGCATAGCCTGGCTGGACTGAGACCTTCCCTGCAAAATGCCTTAATCCTTGGCCTCTAAATAGAGAGTTATTTTCAATTTC
This sequence comes from Ailuropoda melanoleuca, assembly GCF_002007445.2. NCBI lineage: Eukaryota > Metazoa > Chordata > Mammalia > Carnivora > Ursidae > Ailuropoda > Ailuropoda melanoleuca. Next base: position 99,302,713 of record NC_048220.1, on the reverse strand, counting down.
TTCAGTTCCTAATGTTTTAAATGGAACTACTGTTCCCCTTAGAGCACCCAGTGGCTGGCTGGAGACCTTTATTGATATATATATAAATTACCCCAATCCCCTCTGCTGCCTACAGATCCAATCATATTGAACTAATGCGCATATAAATAAAAACCTGAAAGTGTGGTTTATGGCAATAAGTAGTGCAGCCGAAGTTTATACCATTCTGCAAAGACACCTTGATACATTGCTGATAATCTTCATAATGTGTTTAAAGAGCCAGTGTGTCAGCTCAGGCTGGAGCACCCTGGGAACTGAAAGGGAAATCTGATTCCCAAGCTTCTGATTGACCAAGAGAAGAATCTGTCCTGCCAGGAGGAGGCTTACCCCAGGCAATAAGGGGCCCAGAGGCAGGAAATCCTTTCCCAACATCTCCATAAAGAGATGGGCTGGCCTACAAAATGTACAGGGGCTGGACTGTGAGTTCTCCTGTCTTCTTTTTGCAGCCTGTTCTGTGATTAATCCTGATAGCAGCCTGGCTCCAGAGAAGCTGGGAATAGGCTGGGGAGTGTTTTGCAGAGCAGAAGTCTTTTACCCCACGAGGATGTTTCAGGGGACACCCTGGAGTGATGTGTTCATTCCTGGAGGACAGTGTACCCTCCCTTAGTGATGTATGCTCCCTTACCTGTCTTCAGTGTACTCTGTGCACTGCAGCCAGACCAGTCTTTCTTGAAGGTAAATCTGATTATGGCTGCTCTGCACACTTTAAATGACTTAACTATCCTTGTGAGCCTTTCAGGCTTGAGCTGTGCCCACTGCTAAGCCTCATCGAGTTCTGCACTCCCCAGGCTGCCTACTCCAACCACTGTGCTCTTTTCTTCTTTTACTTTGTTGTGAATGTTGTTTTCTCTGCCTGGACTGCACGATTCACGTAACATAGGACCAATTCCCCGTCTGTTGTACACCTCTTCTGTTCCAATGAGAAAGTTCCCCTATCTCTTTGCCTTTCCTTCCCATTACCCCATAAGTCTGAAGTGCACTTCCTGCCATTTCTGAGTCCCATCTGCCTGTGCTCACAGTCTCCTTATTCATGCACATTTCCCTTATTCTTCTACCTGGAAATCGTCTCTCCCATGTCTCTCATAATGAACTTATTACTTTTAACTTAATATCATATTGATTTATGTGTGTGCATTAATTCCCCTTCTTGTCTGGATCTGTCTGGAACTGGTGCATCTTTGAATTCTCTTCAGCTCCTACAGTGCCTTCCTATAATAGGGGCTCAGCAAGTGTTGGTTGTAAGAATGAATGAATGTATAAATGCATGGCTCTTGGTCATAGCAGGAGATGCCAGCCCTGGACGAGAACTCAGAGTGGGAACTTGGGCAGTGGGTGTGAAAAACATGAAGCTGCCTGTGTGCCTGGGAGCCTGGGATAAAGGGGCCTGTAACATGGTGTAGGGAGGGGAATGGAGAGTAGAAGTAGATAGGGGAGGGTGGGAAGAGGGAGTAGTTCTGTTTTTGAGCATTTTGCCTAGGGCAAGCCCTAAAGCTGAGCCCAAAGAGGCAAAATAAGGAAAACATATCACTCTTGCTCTGTGTTGTAAGAAGTGGCTGTATGTGCCCCAGGGATTGGGCACAATAATTCCTTTGGGGTTTGGGTAGAAAATATTAGAAATTGTATTTATATAGATTTCTCATTTAAGAATTTTCTATTTTTTATGTTTTAATATGTCTTCATTACATTAGTGGTGTGATATATGTATGTGATATGAAAATAAATACATGCATATATAGATATCTATATGTTGAATTGGATGACACAATTTTTTGGTTTAACTTATGGAATATGCCATCAAAAAGTTTACAGACTGCTGGGGCCCCTGAGTGGCTCAGTTGGTTAAGTGTCTGACTCTAGACCTCAGCTCTGGTCTTGATTGCAGAGTTGTCAGTTCAAGCCCTGCATTAGGCTCCATGTAGAGCCTACTTAAAACTACTCAAAAAAACAAACAAAAACGTTAACACAATGTTACTTTAGAGATTCAGTCCCTGTGCTGAACTAGAGGCTGCCAATAACCTTCTAACCTTGAGCTGATATTAACAATTTCGTCTCTCATCCAAGAAAAAAAAAATATAAGGAAGTTTCTTTAGTTTACCTGTTTGTATGCTATTTTAAGATCTCAGCTGAAGTTCAGTGTAATGTAATAAAGTGCACTGGTCTTGGGATCCTTCAGCCTTTGTTTCTAATTCTGGCTCTGCCACATACTAGCAGTGTGAACTTGGGCAAGTCAGCCTCCCTGGGTCTCAGTTTCCTCATTTTAAAATGGGATTAATATTAGTATTTACTTCAAAAATGACATAATTCTTGTGAAACATTTAGTAAAAAGCAGGGCACATAATTGAAGTTCATACATCATAGCTGCAAAAGGACCTGGTCCAGGAATGTCAATCAGCCGGTGACCACTTCTTCCCATGCCCATAGCAGACATCACTAATTGATCTCAGCTTTTTTCCTTCTGGACTTAGACTAGACCTCAGGATTAGGTCACATAATGATTTTTTTCCCCTGGGGGCAATTGCAATCTCTGAAAAGCATTTGCTACCAGAAGCTGCTAATGTGCTGAAACAACCTTGTGGACTTTCTAGCAGCAGGAGAGATCCCAGTGAGACTTGAGGAAGAGCTTTTCCTATTTAGAATCCCAGTGGGATGTTATCAAGCAGGTCTTTGAAAACTTTTCTCTAGGGATTTTTGGGGCTATGGCAACAACAATGAGGATAATGCCTCACATTTTGAGCAGTGCTTTATAGTTTTCAAAGCACTTTCATGCGCATTTTCTAACTTCATCTTCATAGCAACCCTGCCTGGCAAAGCAGAGCAGGCATTAGAATCAGAAAAATAGCACTTTTTTTTTTAAAGTGCAAAGAACCCTAGAGACTTTGTCCCACCTCCTCATTTTATAGAAATTGATGCCAGAGAGGGTGACTTGTTCCAGGTAAGTTACTTGAAGCCCAGGCACTTGTGTTCTACTTCTTGGTATCACCCACTCTTCCTAGTAAATGCTTAATAAAGATGAGTTGAAAAAGGAATGAATGAAGGAATGACTCTATAAATGAAGGTAGTCTCTTGGTGGCTAAATCAGGACCTCTAGAACATCCTATCTGTGATGGGGGGTGGCAAGGAACATTTCCCCCAAAGTCCCCTATACCTATTAATTGCCATTGTCTGTATGTTCACCTGGAAGTACCAGCAGGTTCCAAATATGAAAAATGGCTCAGCACAGGTTTTGCCCTTTACCAGAAGCTATAAACTCTTGGGAAGGAGATACTATCATTTTGAGAAAAAGTGTAGGTGAGGAGTCCTAAAATTCCATAGTGTTTGAGTTGGGGATGGAAGAAGGAGCGTTTGTTGGTGATGATTTTGAAATATTAGGGTCTTCAAGATTTAACAGTCCCATAATGTTGAAGTTTACTTTACCTGTGGTTATAGTAGTACCTGAGCCTTTTATCCAACGCTCACACCTGTCCTTCCTACTTCTAGGACTAAGACGATCCCACCTCATCCATGCTACATGTTTTCATAAGTTTCCCTTAGTGAGGAAGGGGGTCCATACATGGCTGATCTTATAGGAGAGCCTAATTTGGGTTGGCTCTGTGATACCACAGGGTCACATGGAAATAATGAGAGTGCAGTTTCTTGGTATTTGGGATGACTAGACTGGCAGCATGAGTAATTTTCTTAGGCACTGATGTGATTAATTCCCTCCTTTCTTCCTTTTGAATCGAATGCTGACTTTTCTTGAGCACTCTAAGGAGGTACAGAATTTAAAGACCATCAGGAAACAACAATTGGGAGATGAGGCAAAACATCTACAAGTGAGGAAATTAAGTGATAATTTGTCGATCTGACCAGGCTTAAGAAGGGGAACAGTTGTAGCATTAGGAATTCACTGAAAGAGTTCACTGTGGACGATAGTGTGGCACTTGGACTGGGTGTAGAACAATATCTATACTATTTACCTAATAAATCACTTATTACATGCCAAGAACTATTCTTAGTAATTTATAAATATTGATTCACTTAATCCTCATAACAAACTTATCAAATAGATACTCTCATCACCATTTTATAGGTGAGGAAATTCAAGTGGATGGAGCTTAAGTAACTCGCCAAAAGCGGGGGTGGAATTTGAACCCAAGGCAACCCAATGTCCAACCTCTTAGCAACTACTGTGTTACCTCTCTTGGAGTAAGGAATTTGGAGAGCAGAGGACAAGGGAAAGGTGTGGGCAACAAATGAGGAAAGAGTATTTCCCATGGGTACAGTGTATTCAGGAGAACCAGCTGGGTTGGAATATAGAGGTTAATACTGGGAATACCAGCAGAGAATTATAAAAATAGGTAAATATTTTTTGGGTCTGATTATAGTTGGTGGTGATTTGAATAGAACAGAATAGAAAAGAAAAGAATCTGATAATAGATTTGTGGTGGCTTTAGGTTTTAGAATCCATGGATTCTTTGCTATTCCTCCCTACAAGAGGTGGAACTTGATTGCCCTCCTCTTAAGTATGAAATGACTCCTATTTTTTTAATTATGTTCACTGTATAGCACATCATTAGTTTTTGATGTATTGTTCAATGATTCATTAGTTACATACAACACCCAGTGCTCATTACAGCACGTGTCATCTTCAATACCCATCACCCTGTTCCTACCTCCCCCTACCCTCCCTCCTCTGAAACCCTCAGTTTGTTTCGCGGGGTCCATAGTCTCTCATGGTTCATCTCCCTCTCTGATTTCTCCCCCCTTCACTTCTAACAGAATACAGCGGATGTGATGGTATGTGACTTCCAAGATTAGGTCATAAAGGCATGTGGCTTCCTCCTCTTTGTCTCTTTTGGGTCTCATCTTGGGGGAAGATAGCTGTCAGGTTGTGAGGACACTCAAGAAGCCCTATGGAGAAACCCACCTGGTGAGGAATGGAGGCCCCTGCCAACAGCCATGTGAGCAAGTCTTCTTGAAATTGCTCCTTCAGCCTTGGTCAGGCCTTCAGATTACTGTAGCCCTGGCCAACAACTTGATCTCATTTTAACAGCTAAGCTTATTCTGGATTCCTGAACACAGAAACTGGAAGATAATACTTGTTTATTGTTTTAAACTGCCAACTTTGGGGATAACTTACTGTATAGCAATAAATAACCAGTGCAGCCCTTGATGCTATGTTGAGTTCAGACTTTATCTTATAATCCTAGCCCCATGCTTCATATTGAGTGCCTGGTTGATAAATGGGTCCTAAAATGAATTAAAGATGATAGGGAGCCATTGGACATTTTTGAGCAGGTGAACAACATGATGACAGTACGTTTTTAAAAAAATTAATGCTGAGTGAGTGGGCAATGAATTAGGGGTGGAGGACATTTGTGGAAGGGAGGCAATTCAGGCTGTTGAAATGACTTAAGCATGTAAGCTGAGGTTTAGGGTGAGGGGAAGGAACAAAGCAAATACAAGTTCCATGAGAGTCGGGCCCTTGCTTGTCTCTCTTTACCACTAGAGCCCCAGAGCCTTGTTTGCACAGCGCTTGACACATCGTAGCCATTCAATAACATTTATTGAATGAATGATTCAATGAGTGAGTGAGTAGGTGGGTGAGTGAATTGGGTGAGTGGGTGGGCGAATGAATAAAAAAAAATAGAAATGTGGTGCTTCAGAAAACTTTGTTTCTACTTTTCTTTAGACATGAAAACTCTCCAGAGATTCTATAGGTAATATCTGGAGTAGATCTCAGTGACCTCAAACTCTATTTTCTGTTTCTGTGATCCTGAGAGGGGCCAGCTTGTTTTCAAAGCCTCTTCCCATTCTGAAGTTGATTTTAAAATATTCCTTTTCTTTTCCCATTGTTCATGCCACAAACATTTACTGGGCATCTATAATATACTTGGCATTGTGATGGGCCCCAGGGGGAGAAGATGAGTGAAGGATGGCCCTGTGGTGCTTCAGTATTTCTTTCTCTGCTTTTATCTCTAGTCATCTCAGAAGTTTATTTTTGAAATAAAGATTCATTTTCTTAGTGGAATTCTTAAGCGGGGAGCGATGAGATGAATTCGGGCTTTTAGGAACTGCTTTTAGAACTTGTGGATGACTTCCACTGTTTGCTGCTCACCCTTGCTGATATGCCCTATTAATATTCAAAAGCTGTCACTTTATTTTATCTTTGTTCATTAGTAGACTAGACTGCTGGCTGGGAGAACCTGGTTTGTCTGGGTTAGTCTTGTCATGCTGTGGGGTAGGACAAAAAGAGACATGGCCCAAGGTTGTTAGTGTTTTAAAAATTTGGGGGGAGTTTCTGCATATTTCTCTTGGTATCACACTCTATTTAATTGACTTCTATTCCCTTTTCTTGTAAATAAGATTCAACATTGCTCGGAACAATCCCAGGCGTGGCCTGCTGTCGGGTGGACAGTTGCTAGAGGGCACACAGTCTGGATTTGAGGCTGAGGAAAAGCTGTAGGGATGGCATTTATATATCAAGGCCATAGTCCTCTTTAATAGCACTGACTGGAATACTATGTTAGGAAGGATTCTAACGTATACCTGAGCATGGTAGGAAAGAGCAGTGTTAGTGATGGCCACCCAGGGGCAAGGGTATGGGGACTTGCAGCATCTATTTGGAGCAGCTATTGAAAGGCTGGGCCTTAGTTTAGGTGTTCTGGGTAAGGAACCAAATGAATGGAGGCTAAGAAAATTTTCATTTCCCTTGACTTATCTTTTCTCCACCTCTTTGTAATCTTCTCTTTCACTATTGCCTTTTCTCCCTGCTCCTATTTCCCTGCTCTTTCTTCTCATGCTCCGTTGTTTCTCCTTTTCTTCTCTCTCTGCCTCCATATACCTCTTTCAGCTGATTTAAAGTGTACCTCCCCACACCCACTCAGCTACACACATCTGACATAACTATGGCTCTTCTGGGCTAGTCTAAATATGTTCAGAACTATGTAGTGGTTTAGGGTGTCAGAGGTCAATGGCTTTACAACCCCCCAGGTCCCGTTTTGCCTCTAATCCCTCTGGCCTTCTTGATATGCTGGCAGAGGCACTAAAGAGGCCAGGTCATTGGATTTGCAAGGCCACAGTCAAGTATATGGCCAAGAAGGAGCTCTCAACATGAGGAAGTGTACACACATGTAACCCTCTGCTTTCCCTCTCCATACTATGCATAGACAGACAAGTAAGTCTCCCCAGAGCCTCTCTTCTCTCTGGTTCTTCTCATCAGAATTAAATTCACTTAACATTTTAAAAGAAAAAAACATCTGAAAATATTCACACACTAGACTCTAAAAGGAGGAACTGTGTTTCATTTACATTTGCTTTCCATTTAAGTCAAGGTGCGCATACTCAAAGCAGCTTCCTCTAGCAGAAGCAGACTCAACTATTATAATGCTTCCTTTTTTTCCCTTCTCCCCATTTGATAACCACATTTTACTCTTAAATATTTAGTTTTCTTTTATTCAATCTTTTAGGTTACTATATTGGAACAGAAGGGAGCGGGGTGACAGTCTTTTTCTCATCCCAGTTGATATTCATCTGTCTGCCTAAAATTTTTTTTCTTCCTTTTCTTTCTTTCTTTCTTTCTTTCTTTCTTTCTTTCTTTCTTTCTTCTTTCTTTCTTTCTTTCTTTTTTGTCATTTACCACCATTTTGGCTGGTGGATATAGGTTTTTTTTTGTTTTGTTTTGTTTTTTTTAAACTCTAAGCACATTGAATGTCTTTAGGCTTGCATGTTAGACAGGAGACTGATAGGATAATGATGATGGAATGTTAAATGCTATCTATGTAAATCAGCTCCATCAATGGGTACAAGATTCAGCTACTTTAGGCCTTTTTTTTTTTTGACACACATTTTCATTTTTTTTAAGGAGAATAATTTTGGATTGTTATTAACCTACTTTAGAAGGATCTTTGTATTACTAGACACATTACTATTTTGCATAAAGTCATATTAAATTTTGGTATGATGTACAACATGATTTTCTCCTAAATGCTGCTTTTAACCTCCAAGTAATTTCTTTTGTATTTTTGGTGGAAGATTGGCTTATGATAGCCAGATCCCAATTGGGAAGTAGGAAAGAAAAAATGAAGATCTTTACATGCTCTCTGCAGGCAGGGAAAAACAACTTACATTTTCTCCACTTACTTGAAGTATGGAAATCAGCTGGGTAGATTCTAAGAGTGATTATGTTTTGAGGTGATCTATGAAACCTCTGCTTAATCTTTGGGTTCTAGAACATAGCCATTAAGAACTAAGTTTGAAATAGGATTGGATTTGATTAAGAGCATGAGAGTGGTTTATCATTCTTGGTTGCAAGTAAGATAGGCTCTAACTCAAACCTGGTTATAACTAGAATACATGAGGATGCCGGTGGCCTCAAGGGTGGCCTGGAAGTAGGACCTCAAGAGACGTCATCAGGTTTCTGTCTTTTCTCCCTCCCCTCTTCCCATCTCTTTTTTCACATTTTCTCTCCCTATTTTTTTCTCACTGCCCATTTTTACTTTCCTCTCTCTCTGATTTATCTCTTTCCCTTCACCCCTCCTTCCCCATCTTTTTCTCTCTCCCCACATCACTCTATATTTCTCTTCTCCATTTCTCTCTCCCCACTCTCTCTCCCCTGTTTTGCTCTCTCCATTTTCTCCCCTCCATCTTTCTCTCACTCCATTTCTAGCATATCTCCCCCATCTTTCTGTCTCCCATTTTATCTTTCCTCATTCTCTCTCTCCCCTCCTTTCTTCTCCCCAACCTCTCTTCCATCTGTCTTTCTCTCATCTCTCCTCCAACTCATTTTCTCTCTACCCCGTCTGTCTCTCCTCCACATCTTTCCCATCTCTCAATGTCTTCATACAGACTGTGTAGTGGTTTCCTCTACATAGCAGGGGACATGGCGCAGGCAGCTCCAGTTTCACATGTTCCCAGCTTGATGACTCCATAGCAAAAAGAATGCTTCTCCCCAAGACTCCAGTTTTACATAAATTTCAGAGAAGTTTATCATTAAACTGGCTTGGGTTACATGCCTACCTTTTGGGATTAATTCACTTACACGAGCAAAATAAGAAGATGTCTCATGTAGGTCAAGTGCCTCTATCTGTGACTAGTAGTGATGAGGGTAGGGGCAATGTGCCAGGATTGGCAGCCCCATAATTACAGTAGGAAAGGAGCCTTCCATTGAGGAAATGGAAGTGTTATTAACAGAAGAAATAGGAAACAGACTCTGGGCAGACAAGACAGCAGATGTCTACCACAACCACCAAGACAGAGTTATGGAAAGAAGAGAACAGTTCTCCATACCACTATCTTGTTCCTGCCAGAAAACGCGTACTGGTTAAGGGGGTAGGAGAGTTAATATCTCTTGCTAGTTATTGTGGATGATCTTTTCTCTTTGGCCTTAGAGATTCTTCTAGCTGGTAGGAAAAAACCAGTTTTTAATCCTTTCAGTGGCCTTCCCTCCTTGTCACTTCTGTGTTCTACCTCCCAGTCTGTTGTAATGGAATGTCTCAGGTGAGACAAAAAAGTCACACATCTGCCACCCTTGGTCTCTTGCCCTAGGCTGCTTCTCATTCTAACTGTACTAACTCCACCCAGTTCCTTGTGGTTTCTTAATTCCCACAGCAGACAGGAGCTAAACCCTGAAACAGGTGGGCACATTTCAAAAAAAGAAGCAAAAAACAGGAATAAAATGATCACAAGCAGGAAGGAATAATATAATTCAAGGACACTTCAGTATTGTAATGGGCAATTTGGGGGACCGGAGTGTAAAGGAGCATATTCAGTCTCATGGTGCATCAGCAGCTTGAACTGATTGACAGAGACAGAGATAGGGACTATAATAAGATGGGGAGAGAACGGAAAAATGAAGCCAGGAAACCTCTGACTGCCCCTTTGCTTTCTTTGCACTAGGCTGGAGGTGAATGTCCTACACTCAGTATAAACAAGCCAGGAGTTGGGAGCTTGGGTGGGGAGAATGACAAGCACACCTTTAATTGGTATGGAAAGCATTTGGTTGGATTTACTTGCTTCAAAATGCCTTAACTTAAGAGAGCCAACCCCAAAAATGAGTTGAGGCCAATTCAATTTCTCCCTGATAAATAGAGCCAGGAGTGTTGACGATCTACGTCAACGGAGAAACCAACCTCATGGATCCTTCTCAAGATGTTTATGGAAGGAGGTCGTCGGGCAAGAGGGGAAACTGGGCTCAGAGGGTGGTGCTGAGAGCTCTATTTCCTCCACCAGGATGTTAATAGCAGTTTCTGGCTGAGCTTGTGGCTTGAGCTGCCCATTTTGAATTTGGCTGGCGACTCTTCTGGGCAGGCTTTGTGCCTCTGCCTGTTTGTGTTAGAATGCGACACATGGACCCAGCAGTCAGCCAGGTGCCAACCATGTAATCTGACACTATATGTTCCCAAGTCAGGAGAGAATAGAGCAGATTTTTTTTTTTTCCAATTTTGGAAGTAGGTTAATTACATTCATCTATATTTTCAGTTTTGAGGGTCACAGATGAGAAATTATTCCTGACATATTTAGGTGGTCATTCATGACCAAAATTATTAAGTATGAACTCTGCCATTTACAAGATGGGGCAAAGAGAATATTCTTAGAGTGAGCCACTTCAAAAAGATATTCCCTTAGTAAGAATTTTCCTCATTGGCACCACTTTTAAAAACGGATTTAGCATGTTGTTTTGAGGGGAAATTGGTGTTGCTCATTTTATCAGCATCCTTCTCTGCCCAGATGTTGGTTTGTTTGTTTTTTCACTGGATATTGATGCATGGAGCCACCTGTGTCATTTCTCTGTGGCCTTTTGTTCTTAAAGTTTAAGTATCAAAGCCAAACTTTTGACTAAAAAATGAAGTCTATTTGATTCAGGGCATTTAACCAATGCAAGCTAATGACAGACTTTCACATGGCTAACATTTGTTGAGAGCTTGATTAGTGCCAAGAAGGTGCTGAGATGTTTACATGCAATATCTTATTCAATCCTTGAACAGCTCAAGTGGCAGGAGCTCTTCATTATCCTCGTCTTACAGTTAAAAGCAGGATATACCTGTTACCTTGCATTAGCCCCTCTAGGTGTGTACCTTACACTTCTCCACCCTGTTCAAGACCTGGAAGGCTGACAGATAAGGATCACATCCACCGCTCTCCTGCCCTCTGGCTTACTTTTGGGTTTGGCCAGTGAGGATCCCTGATAAGGAAAGCTAGGAAGCTAAAGAAAGGTAGAAGGATAGAGTACCCAACCTCTTTACTCTGAGTAAGCTACTAAGCATCTCTGTTCCTCAAATTTTTATCTCTGAAACAGAGATGAGTCTACCTATCTCTTGGGTGGTGGTGTGGAGGGTTAGATGCTGCATGGGAAATTACTTAGCCAGATTTATTCACTGTAAAAGGTATGTTTTTCCTTTACCTTCGCATTGTACATGGAGTCTGTGGGGGTGATATTTTGCAACTGGACTGTGTTCCCTAATACAGCAGATGCCCATACCCTGCCCAGATCCCCTAGGCCCACCTGGGAGGTCACCTGCATACAGTGTATTCTGCCATAGATACTTTTGTCTTTGCCCGAGGGGGTGAGTGTGCTTTGTCTTCAGGAGGAGCAGGCCAGGAAAGCCAATATTTCCACAGATTCCTGTATTTTAAGTTTTTTTTTTTATTCACAATTTTGCAAATTTCTTAAAAATTTGAATTTTGTCAAATGCCTTCTCAGTGTATTTATTTCATATGACTTCCCCCTTTGATTTATTAGCATGGTGGATAATACGAATAAATCTCACGTTGAACTCTCCTTGCATGGCGAGAGCATTACTTTAATTGGCTGTTTGGTTGTCTTTGCTAATATTACATTTATTTTGGTGTCCATGTTAATAAGTGAGAATGGTCTGTAGTTTCTTGGTGCAATCTTTAACCAGGTTCAAGTATCAGTGTTATACTTGCCTTATAAAGGGAATTGGGAAATTTTTCTTCTTCTTTTTCTATTCTCTGGAACAAGTTAAATAACATTGGGATTATGTTTTCTTTGAAGGTCCAGTGTCTATATGAAATTATTTAGGCCAGCTGCTTTGTTTGCTTGTTTTCTTGTTTTGTTTTGTGGTAGGTCTTTGATAATTTCTTTTTTTCTTCTGGGAAATTGTTCATCTTTTGTCTACTGGGATCACTTTGGTGAGTTGTATTTTCTTAAAATTATACATTTATTTAGATTTTCAAATTTATTGCACAGAATTATACAAAGTATTTTCTAGTGATGTTTTCAGTTTTATTTGCTTTTTACTGTTTCTTACTTTGTTTACTTGTGTTTTCTCCCATTTTTTTTCTTGACTGACTGAGCTAGTGGTTTGTTTATTTTATTGATTTCTTGAAATACCAGCTTTTTAATTTATTAGTTTTACCTTTTTCTCTTTTCTAAGCATTAGGTTTTGCTATTTGTTTTCTTTCTTTTGCTTTGTTTTGGTTTATTTTGTTCTTTTTCAAACTTTTGATTGTTTAATGTATTTTTATTCTTTCATCTTTACTACGGATGCTTTACTTGTATTTTATAGATTCTGACATATATAGTTCCTAAAAATGATCACTATAGTGTTTTCTTTATCACATATTAAATTTTCATGCGTTTTTGAACCTGTTTCTGTTCTGTCTGTATCATTTGTCCATCTTTTATTTTTTTTAGGATCAAAAATTTTAAGTTACTATAGTTTTAGTTAGTTTGTAAGAACAGTATTGATTTTTGTGTATTTCTTTTGTAAATGACCACTTTATTAATGCTTTCCTTGTTTCTATTTTTTTGTTTATTCTTTTGTTTTCTAAGTGTGATAGCACATTATGTGATGCATATAATGACAAATTGTACATTCATTCTTTGAATAATTGTATCTATTATTTTGTTGATTTTAAATGTAGTGGCTGGCAGTTTTAGAACAATTTTAAATAACAAATATAAAAGAATGTCCCCATGAGTGGGGGGATGGGCAAAATGGGTGAAGTGGAGTGGGAGATACAGGTGTCCTTATGCAACGAATAGGTCACAGGGATAAAAGGTGCAGCACAGGGAGTATAGTGAATGGTATTGTCATAACTGTTGTATGGAGACAGATGATAGCTACATTTGTGGTAAGCATAAGCATAACATATAGACGTCAAATTCCCATGTTGTACACCTGAAACTAATATAAAATTGTGTGTTAACTATACTTAAAAATGTATATATATAAAGAATGCCCCCCCTTCATATTGCTGGCTTTAATGGGGATGCTTCTCGTGTTTCACTAGTTAGTTTGATTCTTTTTTTTTTTTAATATGATTCTTAATTCTGGGGGATATGTATGTCTTTTTCAAAAAGTAAGGTGCTTTTTCTTTTTAACTTGGAGATGGATTAAATTTTAACAAATGCTTTTGACAGTTTTCTTGGTAATCATAGTTTTTTCCTTTGACCTATTTATATGATGAATTTCATTAATGGATTTTCTAAGATTAAAAAATACTTTTGAATTCCTGGAATGAATCAATATGCATAACGTACTGTAGTTATTCTCATTGTTAACATTTTATTTAGGACTTTACATTAATAGTTTTAAAGTTAGGTTGATTTGCATGTTTCCTATTTGTAATATTTCAGTTGTCAAAAATTTAATTCTTAATGGATTTCTAGTAGTCTATCACGTGGATATGCCACAGATTAATGTCACAATGGTTCGTTTATATAGACATTTATGTTGTTTCTAATTTTTCAGCATCGTAAATAAGTGACAATGAAGAGTCTTGTTAATCCCTTCTCCTTAGTCTCAACTCATTCACCACTTCCTAAGAGAATCCCTTTCTGACGCTTTGACTACACCAAATCCTTCAATTATTTGGAATTGTCTTTTCTTCACAGAGATTGTTATGCCTGTAATTTTCATGGACTGTATATTTAGCTGACTGCCACCTATTTTCTCCTATTAGGTGGTAAGTGCCATGAAGTCCAGGATTGTGTCTGATAGTGCATCTTTCAAGGAGCTCAGTGCATGGCCCATAGTATGTGCTCAATAAACATTTTCTTTTTTTTTTTTTTTTTTTTTTTTTTAATTTTTTTTTTTTTTTTTTTTTTTTTTTTAAGATTTTGTTTATTTATTCGACAGAGATAGAGACAGCCAGCGAGAGAGGGAACACAAGCAGGGGGAGTGGGAGAGGAAGAAGCAGGCTCATAGCAGAGGAGCCTGACGTGGGGCTCGATCCCATAACGCCAGGATCACGCCCTGAGCCGAAGGCAGACGCCTAACCGCTGTGCCACCCAGGCGCCCCTCAATAAACATTTTCCGAATACTGATTACCATCTATCCACATGCATTTACTTCTAGGGAGGGTAGGCTTATTACATAAAGGGAAATTTTTAATTTAATTTAAATTTTATTTTATTTTCTGTGTATGTTGAGATAACATTTTGGTTGGAGCTGGGGATGAACTGGATTGTTTTCATAATAGAGGAGAGAGGAATTGACTGGAGTTGGGTTGGTGGAGAAGGAGCAGGTGGACAGGAGTTAGAAAGGCTGTGATCTGTGAGAGAGAAACTGAAACATAGGCCCTAGAGCTGGTGGTGAGGAGAGTAAAGAGTTTCAGAGAAGATTTTTCATATGAAATGCCATACAAAGGGATCTTTCTCCAAAACTCTGAAGTCTTCAGAAAGGACTATTCAGCTTATCAAATGCTTAGTCTGAATAGATTTCTTTTTTAAAATAAGATATTATTTATTTATTTGACAGAGAGCACAAGCAGGGGGAGCAGCATAGGGAGAGGGAGAAGCCAACTTCTTACTGAGCAGGGAGCCTGATGTGGGGCTCGATCCCAGGACCCCAGGATCATGACCTGGGGAAGCCGAAGGCAGCTGCTTAACTGACTGAGCCATCCAGGTGCCCCTTGAATAGATTTCTTATGAAAATCATTTTTGTGAAGCTAAGACAGAGTTGGTTATTCAATAAGCACAAAGATAACACTGTCATCTGTTTCACCAAGATTAAGTTTACAGAGGGAAATGTAAAGACCTGCATATACATTAAAAAAATAATCAGTTGTCCAAATAGAGGTTTGAGGAACACCCACTTTTGATAACTTTCTCTTTGAAAACATGGGTGATCATCTGAGTGCAACATGAGCCAATTCTGTCTGGTCAGTATTAAAACTAAAACAATAAATGCAGTAATTAATTGGAGCACAGAATCCGAGTCAAGGTAGGTCATAGTTCTACTTTAGCCTCTTGGTCAGACTACATTTAAAGTACTTTTTCTAGGCTTTTACTTTAGTTTTTGGCAGACTTGTTAGAACCCAGAACGTTACCTTGTAGGGAAGAGTTTGGGAAGCCATGGCCTAAAAGTAATGTTTGAGATGAGTTTAGATGTGTACTTAAAATATGGAAAAGTTTTTTTAGATTAAACTGGAATACACTGCTGGTGGAAGAGGGAGCTTTCTGGATTTGAGGATTCTAGCAGAAGCTGCATGGCCATCTAGAGAAGAGATTGTAGAGGGGATTTCTGCATTGGTTGGGCCAGATACATGACTTCTTCATTCTCTTTCAGTGGAGAGTCTATAAAAAAGGCTAGCTGCCTCACTGCTTTCACTGCTGTTACTAGCTCATTACCTACTTTACCCTGCAGGCTGTAAGTTCTATGAGGATGAGGGCTATGTCTATTTTGTTCACACTGAATTACCAGAGCCTGGCATAGAGCTTTGTTTTCAATAGTTACCTGGTGAAGTAAAATGAATGGTTGCCATCCTAGGTAGCTAAGGCTAATGGAGCAGCTTAGCTCCAATGGAACAAAAGAAATTAATTGAGGGGACTGGGTCAGTTGATTTTTGTCTTTCCCTGGGCCCTCTCCTTTATGAGCCAGGTATTGAGCCAATAGGAGACCTTTTAGGTATAGCCTTCATTTCTCCATTCATGATTGGCAGAGTGGTTAAGAGCACAGTTCCCAGCATCAGATTCCTTTGCATTACTTTCATAGAGTTATTATGAGGATTAAATTTGTGTGTGTGCGTGTGTTTGTGTGTGTGTGTAAGCTGTCATAAATTGGTATAAATTCTTTTCTTAAAATTAAGCTGTTGGAAAATATAGGACACATAGTAGGGATTTGAGTAGGACACACGCTGGTGAATTCTCTCCCTCTGTATGGGAGCTTATGAAGCAGCCCTCTAAAAATTCTTCTTTTCTTCACACTAGAGAGGTAGAAGGCTGGATCTGAGTTCCAGCTTTGCCATAAGCTATGATCTTAAGCAGGTCATTCTATTCCCTGGAACATCAGTGCCATGGGTCTGAAAATACCAATCTTGACTACCTTGAGAGTTAAATGAGCTAAAATATGTGGTGGGGTCTTGATAACTCTATAGAATAAAATGCATACCTTTAGTTCTATTATCTTTACCCCTTGCCTGCAATACACACACTTTGTAGTGGGGACCTGGCTCAGCTACAGGTTTACAGGAAAAGGATTTTCCCATCCTTCCAGGTTTAGCTCTTCTCATAATCCCTTCCTGGGAAGAGGAGGGTGGGGGAAATACATCCTTTTTGCTTTGAAGCTGATCAGGACGCTCAGGTGTAAGGTCCTAGATCAGAAAGAAAAATTGCTATTTTGATTTCCACACTGTTCTTCCATGCCATTTCTTTCTCAGTCCCTCTTGAAATTTCCCTAGTTCTCCTGTGGCATAAAGTGAGTCAGAATGGCAAATGAAACATGCAGGAGACATAAATTCCAGGCATAAAATATATATCAAATATACATCTATCAATTGGCTTTATGCTATCTGAGCTGCCCCCAGGGTGTCAGTGGATCAGGTGAATGGATTTCTGCCACTGTGGGTAATTCCATAAGGTAATAGGGCGGGCCCTAATGCAGTGGAGAGGCAATATTCTCCCAGTTATATATCATGGTTTAAAAGGGGAATTTGTATATTTTGATTTTGCGAGTCAATGAAGTTGAATCCCCAAGGCACTCTCGGAGCTCAGTCTTTCTGAGGCTGTGGAGACAAACTGGCTCAAAGCCAGGAAGGCAGCCCAAAGAGAAGGAAGCCACCTTGACTCCAGAGGCCTGGTCCAGAAAGGCTCAGTCCTACGACCTCCCAGAAAGCTCAGGGTAGAGATAATTACCATATAAATGTTATATATATTTCCCATTTAATTGGCCAAGCTAAGTATAATACCAAATAGTGAATTTGTCTAACCAAATGGGAAAAAAGAAATTCGAGCTATTTGATTGACTGACAAGACCCAGTCAGAGGTGGTCAGTCAACTAGCTCTGCTAACCGTGATGATACAGCTCTGTGATGACACAGTGAAAGAGAGAAGAAAGATGGAGAGGAGAGAGAAACATGATGAATAGTTAATACTTACTGAGATAACATTTTATTCTCCAGGTACGGTGCTTAGCACTTTGCATGCACTAATTTAATACTTTCTACAACTCTCTGAGGTAAGAACTATGATTATCATTCACATTTTATAGTTGAGGAAATTAAGGCGTGGAGAGGTTAAGCAACTTGCCCGAAGACCACCTAGTTCGTGGTAGAGTAGGGATTTGAAACCCCTTTTAACCACTATACCATACTACCTCCAAAGGAAAAAAGCTCTTTCCAGTTTGGGGAATGGTTTTAGGCTCCAGGAAGTCTGATGACTTAGGTTTAGACAAGTTTGATCAGAAATGAGAGTATCAGAAATGTGCCTAGAAGCAAGTTAGTACTTCCTAATATGCCAATATGCTTAAGAATTGTTTCTACAGTGCTGCAAAATTAGTGGGAGGTAGGAAGAAACCTATTTTGACCTTACTTTAGATAAAATCTCTGTTAGCAAAATCCAGATTTGGACTCAGCCCAAGCAGCACTATTAGAGATCTGACTTGCCTTAGATTTAAGAGATTTTAAGATTCCAAAAATAGGGTCCTGGAGGATGCAGACTTTAATTTTATTACTGAAGTAGAGCTGTGCTAAACATTTCCTATCCCTGAGGAGTCCCAAGTCCGGTACACAGTGTGCATACGTTAGTAAGCAGGATACAGCAAATGAGTACCTAATATCCAACCTCTTCCTGCTAACAGAACTCAGTATTATTCAGGCAGTCAGCCCTCCCCTATGCAGCCAGTTACCTCAGACAAAGCTGATCCCAGGCTCAGATCCCAGGGGTAGATCTGATTGGATTTAGGGTAATCCAATTCCTCTAGCCTGTGATTGGTTCAACAGTGGGCATATGACCTGAGACTGACGAATCAGAATTGAGAGGAAGTGGGGGAGGAAGGGAAGAGGTTGAGATGTCTGGGTAAATTTTCTTCTATTTTAAGAGAAATCCTCTGAAAGGTTATCTTTTTCTTTACTCTGGAAATAGCTGTGTTTGTATAGTGATAACTATATATATTTCATAGTACTTTATAACTTTCTGGAAGACCCAACGAAAATCAGCTTAAAGAATATGAGCTACCCTATGATCCAGCAATTGCACTACTGGGTATTTACCCCAAAGATACAGACATAGTGAAGAGAAGGGCCATATGCACCCCAAGGTTCATAGCAGCATTGTCCACAATAGCTAAATTGTGGAAGGAGCTGAGATGCCCTTCAACAGCTAACTGGATTAAGAAGATGTGGTCCATATATAGAATGGAATATTACTCAGCCATCAGAAAGAACGATTACCCAACAATTGCGGCAACATGGATGGGACTGGAGGGGATTATGCTAAATGAAATAGGTCAAGCAGAGAAAGACAATTATCATATGGTTTCACTCATTCATGGAACATAAGAAATAGCAGGAAGATCGGTAGAAGAAGGAAGGGAAGAATGAAGGGGGGGGTAAACAGAAGGGGGAATGAACCACGAGAGACTATGGACTCTGGGAAACAAACTGAGGGCTTCAGAGGGGCGGGGGTGGGGGACTGGAATAGGCCAGTGATGGGTATTAAGGAGGGCACATATTGTGTGGTGCACTGGATGTTATACGCAAATNGAGGGCACATATTGTGTGGTGCACTGGATGTTGTACGAATAATGAATCATGGAACACTACATCAAAAACTAAGGATTTACTGTATGGTGACTAACATAACATAATAAAAAATATTTAAAAAAAGAATATGGGTTTATTTTCTAATTTATCACATAACAAGATGTTCAGAGAACAGTCCAGTGTTGGTTAATCATAGAGGCACAAGTTTCCTTCCATCTTTCTGTAATGTGTGTTGGTAGCTTTCTTTGTGGTGACAAGATGGTCATAGCAACTCCAGGAATCATTTCACACAGGAGAGGCAAGAACGTTTAGAGGCAGGAAATGGGGCAAGTTCCTGACTTGTGTCCCTTTATATGAGTCTGGAAAACATTAGAAGGGCCAAAGCTGACTTCCCCTTACATTGCCAAGATTTGTTACATGTGCATTCTTCAAACAATTGTGGGAAGACAAATGGAATGATCATAATTGGCTTAGATAATTAACCACCAGATTTAGGAGGACTTAATGAAGTACACTGAAGTCTGATACCTGAACAAAGCTAGACTTCTTTGGAAAGGAAGAAGTGGGAGAGTGTAACTGTTGGATAGGTAATCAATAGGGTCGGCCACACCCTGCAACAGTTGTCATCAGGATAACAGTATGAATGAAGCTAACACAAGGAGGGCAGGGTGGACAGACAGAAAGAATCTGAGACCTTGATGACCTAAGGAGCTGCTGAATCAAACCAAATAAGAAGCCTGCACAACTACCTGTGTACCTCCTGTTCTGTGCCATAAATCTGTTTGAGGTTTCTGTAATTTAAAACTAAGACCACTAAACACAAATACAAGGTCCTTAGTAAACACTTGGTAATGAACAAATAAATGCATTTGAAGTTTATGTTCTAAGAATGAAGGTCTTTATCATAGCTGACATTAGAATGGGTATGAATAAGTCAGATTTTGATATATTGAGAGCACGCAGTGAATCCCTTCGAAAAGACATTTTTTTTAATCTTATAAAATTGTTCCTTTTAAAAAAAATTAGGGAATATCTGTGGTTATTATGGTTGAAAGAAAATTTCTGTAAATAACCAGGCCTCTTCTGGATGGATACAAAGTGGGGAGATTAGATAGATATGCTGGGAAAATATTTACTAAAACATTTATCAAATACTTGTTGAGTGGTTAGTGTGTGTCAGGCATTATGACTGGCTTCAGGGATGTAATAATGAGCAAGACGGACATGATCCTGGCTTTCAAGAAGTTTGGAGCCTGATATAACAATTATTTCTTCTGTGTTTTAGCTTCTAATAGATTCTAAACCAGTAGAGAACTGTTAGTGACAGATTTGTTTTACTAAAAATTATACTAATTGAATATGTAATATTTGCTGATTCTATAGCACTTATGAAGAGTAGATATATAAATAAAATACTATGAAAATCATCAGCATTAATAGATACCTACCATTGATTGAGGACTTAACTATGTGCCGTGCACAGTTCTAAATGCCATATATACCCAGTCATGTACTACTCATAATAATCCTATAAGGCAGATACTATTAGTAATCCTGTTTTGCCAAAGAGAAATTTGAAGCAGAGAAAGGTTAAATATTTTACTCTGGTTACACACCTAGTAAGTTACTTAGCTGGGATTTGAACCCTGGTATTTTTGTTTCAGAGCCTATTTTTATATCACTGTTTTATGAGCATGGCATTTTATTCCCAGAGGTACAGATGTGAATCTGAGATTCCGAGAGTGGACATGATTCACCCTCTTTACAGTTGAGGGAATTTGTATGTATCTCATAGGATGTTCTAGGTATCAAATGAAAGAATATGTAAAAAGAATATGTAAAAATAAAACTAAAGCCTGGTATAGAGGAAGCCTTAAAAAAACGAGGGCTTTATTATTATAAATCTACATCTTGGTTTTCTAGTCTAATGCTAGGGATTATCAGGAATCTCTGAATTTCTTAAACCCACAGTGTTTCTTCACCACACCCACTTCTTCTAAACCCTCTCACTTATAGCCCCCCTACTTGCTTTGCAAGCGTTGCAGGTGGACATACGTTATAAAAGGTTATACGCAAATAATGAATCATGGAACGCTACATCAAAAACTAAGGATATACTGTATGGTGACTAACATAAGATAGTAAGAAATTATTATAAAAAAATAAAATTGCTTCTTTTTTGTAAAAAATAAATAAATAAAAGGTGATGGAGACTTATGAATGTAAGTCAGAAAGACAGTCGTCTCTAATTGCATCATTTCACTCTTCTGAGAGTAGCCAATGTTAGCATAAGAAATCCAGAACAACTGGACATTGAGTTCTATATCAATTTCCAAAAAGTTAGTTATCACAGAATGATAGGATTGAAAGGGGCTCGAAAGCACATGTAGTCTAACCTCATTCTTTGGAATCCTCACCAAGGTATACTTTCTGAAATTTGAATTTG
The DNA here is from genome assembly GCF_002007445.2 of Ailuropoda melanoleuca. Classification (NCBI taxonomy): domain Eukaryota; kingdom Metazoa; phylum Chordata; class Mammalia; order Carnivora; family Ursidae; genus Ailuropoda; species Ailuropoda melanoleuca. The sequence goes on along the minus strand of NC_048220.1, from coordinate 99,281,301 downwards.
GCACTGGGGTGTATATGAAGATGTTTACCACTTTTCCATCACACAGAGAAAAACAAACTAGGTTAACTCTTTTTTAAAATACATTTTGACTTGAACTACCATGTATATACAGAAAAGAGAACTAATCATATAGCTCTATTTTCACAAAATGAAACAACAGGAAATAACTTAATGAATTCTCACAAAGTGAACACACGTGTGTAACCAGCATCCAGGGAAAAAATAGAACTTTTCCAGCACCCCAGAAGCCTTCTTTGTGCCCTCTTCCAGTTGCTAACCATTCAAAGGCAATTGTTATTCTGACTTTGATGCCACAAATCAGTTTTGCCCATTTCTGAACATAATATAAGTAGAATCACAGAGCGTACGCTCCTTGTGTCTGGTTTCATTCTGACAACATAACGTTTGTGAGAGTTATCCATGTTGCATAAGGCTATGGTTTCTTCTTACTCATTGCTATGTAGTTTTTTATTGTATGACCATATACAATTTATTTTCCCATTCTTCTGTTGATGAACAATTAGGTTTTTTCCAGTTTGGTCTATTAATTACAGTGCTTCTATAAACATTCTTGGACATGTCTTTTGGTGAACATTTGTTTCCATTTCTGTTGGGTATATACCTGGGATTGGAATTACTAGGTCATGGGAATGCATGTTTTTGGCTTTAGTTGATGCTGGGCAATTTTCCAGGATGGTTTTCCAGTCTAGAAAGATTTAGTTTAACTTTTTAGAGGATAAGACCTAGTGGGAAACATTGGAAGCCCCATTGTAAGTGATGCTATATCTGGGCTGAAGCATCAGAAACATCTGGTTAATAAATTCATTTGCTCAACATATATTTATTGAGCACCTACTATGTGCTAGGCCCTATGCTAGAGGCTCTAAGGCTTTAGAGACCTTATGGTTTAATGGAGAGAGAAAATTTAAACATGTAATCCCAACACTATATTTATAAACTGTGATAAGTACTATGAAGGGAAAGTAGAGGATGCCAGAAGCTCAATAGACTAGTGTCCTCCCCCCTTTTCTTCTTCCTAAAGGGAAGGAAAAAAAAAAAAAGAGGAAGGTGACCTACCTCTAACTGTAATAGCCTTAATTGTGAACCAGCTTCTAAGCTGTCAGATTGGAACCTAATTAATCACCGAGGGTGGTATGGAATTGATGAATTGCTTTGCTGCTCTTTTACTAGTATAAATCTTTGATTTAATGATTGCTGCTCTCTGATTCATACCATACTACCCCAGTGATCAATATGCATGATGGATGGCTGATTTTCAAGAACCACCCACTTGCTAATGCTCCCTTACCTATATAGTGTATGTATATATGAATTAGTACACAAGACGGATTTCTGACAAAGAGGCGGAGGGTGAGGTAATATTATGGGTTGAAGTAGACGAGGGACACAGATGGGTGAGATGAATGGAATTTGCTAATAGCAGTTGGAAGAAATTTTCAGAAAGGGCAAAATAAAGCACTCAGCGGAAGAATCCTTCTCCATTTACTTTTTACCAGTCTCCTTCAACAAGTCTTCCAGTTCAAGGATTTGATGTGGCTTTGGAGGAGACTTCCTAGCCAGAGCTCCTTCAGAATGAGAAATTCATTGTAGGATAAGAGCTATAGATAATTTACTAGCTATGGATTTCTTTGCTTCATTTCAGTTTCTATTGCTGAGGGGGGAGGGGGCAGGCAGGTGGGTGGTTGACTGTGGTTTGCAGCAGTCCGTGAAGACCTGTTTTGTGGTTTGTTCATTCAATCTAGAACTATTTATAGAGTACCTGTCATATTCCAAGCCCCAAGCTAGGTACTGGAAATACATTGATAAGGTAAAATCTCTATCCTCAGGGAACTTTTTATCTAGAAGGATCAGTGGGGCTATTAGAATCTTCTTTTGGTCCAGTCGATATGCACATGCTATATTTCACCATGGTGTTTTTGAGATACCTGTTTCCTAGTTTCAGAGAATTATCCTGAGGCCTCTCTTACCATCTCTGTCTCTCATACACACATATATTTCATGATTCAGTTTCCTCATCTGTCAAATCTTGCTCTTTCAAATTTATTAGGGAAATCTGGATTTATGCAGTGTAACTGTGAATGAGACCAGTTCTGATGGGAGTTTTACAGAAACCAATCTCTTTATTGTCATGCTATGACATCAACTGAATAGTGAACTATTACATAAATATAAGGTGTTTCAAATTCCCAGTGACTTCCCTGGGGGACATAATCAAAGAAATCTTAAAAGCTTTTTTGTTGCATAATTGTTTTTGATAGCAAGAAGTTACAAAAAACTTTAAGACCCATCACTGAGATTATGGTCAAATGTGATGAAATGATTCAAAATAATTATGTAATTATGTGGACCTCTGTTGATATGAAAATAATTTCACATCATATTATTGAATTTAAAAAGTTAAAAGAAACATGTGTAATTATTGCTGGCATATAGTATGTATTCAGTAAATATTTGTCAACAAACTAATCAGGGGGTTTTTGTAGCTGTCCTCCACTACTCCCCTATAAGCAAAAAGAGTTGTATGGAATGATGCTTCCTATAGTGTTAACGATGGTTATCTTGGGGAATGGAATTTCAAGTGAAAAAAATAATTTTTAAAAATGTGTGTTCTAAATAGGTTGATATTTTTTATAATGAGTGTGATTTATTTATATACTCAGAAAATATGAACTATTTTTGTTTTTTTTTAAATATCAGTCTTTGTTCTAAATAGATTGATATTTTTTATAATGAGTGTGATTTATTTATATACCCAGAAAATACAAACTATTTTTGTTTTTATTAAATATCAGTCTTTTGAGTAGGAACAGTTTCCATCTGTTCAAAGGGAGGCTCGAAACTTCTTTTCTCTGGGATTTGATCTTCCTCAGCATGGGAGAGAATTAAGAAAAGCAACTCCTGGGCAAGTTTCTTTTCGCAAGGCCTGGAGGGCTAATTCCATCAAAGCCCCCTTGGAGAAATCTTAGTGATTCTGCATTTCTCCTCCTGGGAGCTGGTGTGCTCTCCCTCTCCTGAAACTAGGGGATTCTCACATTTATTACTATTGTGGCTTTTCCTCCCCTCTTACCCATTTCACCCAGGCAGATTTCTTGTTTTATCTGGCACCCAGTAGAGCTCTGCTGAGCTGAGGGCCTGTCTTCCCCACCAATCCTCATCCAATTAATTGATAAAAAATTAATAATTTAATTTTAGTGATGGGAATTATACACCATTCTCTAAGCTCCCACTTTGCCAGGCGTCCCAGAGTCACCTCATACAGACAAGCACCTGAAGCAAGAGGAAGGAACATTTTTTTTTTTTAAATATTTTAAGTGGATTTGGCCACTTGAGCATCTTTGATTGGAGAGCAGGTGAAAGAACAGGAGGCACAGAGCAAAAATGGTCCCCCTAGAAATCAGAAGGTTGAGAGGAAATTGGTAGGGAAAAATCACATTTGTTCCCTCTGTGCTTGTGAATATTTTTGGGACTTTTGCCAACCTACTTACTTATTTTAACCCTGAACTGCATACATGTGACACAACTCCATTGATTTTGGATTCATTTAAAAGCAGGAGCTCTGAACTCAGACAGTCTTCACTAGCTATGGGACCTTTGGCTTCAATGTTTTCATCTGTAAAATCGAACTAATAAGACAACCTTCCTTGTGGCGTTGTTGTGACGATCAGTGAGATTATGCACTCGTAACATTTAGCCTAGTATTTGACATTTCACAAGGGCTCGAAAAGTTCTAGGAATGATAATGACTATTCTTTCTGCAAGTCAGCATTAGTGATTATTTACACAGAGACTGAGCTAAAATTTATCATGTTATTAGAAGAGGATGTTTCTTCTTACACTAATGTTGGTCTAAGAAGGAAGATTTCTTTGAAGAAATTTGCTCTTTTAGGCAATGATGTAATATAACTGCAATGGTTAAACAACTCAGAATAGTTTTCAGCTCCCCTCATGCATCGTATAAACCCTGCTTACAAGCAACTGGCGTAGAAATCATATATTATTTTTTAGGTAGTTATCCAAGTATGGCCTCTGCTACAAAGTCTGTCAATACCAATTTGAATTACTACAAGTTTTAAAATACTGCTTTATTAAATATGTTCTCTAAATCAGATATCTACTTAAATCAAAGGGATCTTTACCTATTTTGAGCAAATTGGGGTTTCAGTGTACAATAGAGTTGCTAGTGTAGACTGTATTAAAATTATATGAGTATCTGAATTAAACTCTTTTGAGTTTTATTCATATAAATTCAATGGTATGGAGAGCCATGACATTATTTGTAAGCATCTTCTTTCTCCTTTATTCCACAGTAAACCCATAGAGATTAGTAATTGCTCACTTATCTTTTTATTGCACGCAGCACACACACCATTTTGTAGCTTTGTGTATACTATAGAGTAGATGCTCAAAAAATGTTGAATGAATGATGGTCAAGCGTTTGTGGGAACAGGTATTTGTAGGGCTGGCTAAGGGGAAGATGGTCTTAAACATGAGCATTTCATGTCTGCCTGCTTTTATCTCCTACAAAGATTATAAAATCCTTATGCTCACTATGTATTTTGTATTTCTTTTGTGCCTTTTCTGACCATGTCTAGAGTGGTGGAGATTTAGTAAATACTTATTGAATTGGGCCAAAGTAAGTAGAAGGAGGCAGAAGTAAAATAGGCTGCTATTGATCTTAAACTGAGAAAGCAATTGCTCTGATTTAAGACCCCAGTAGAATTTTTTGTGAGCCTTCCCGGCTTTCCAGTGCATGGAAACAAAAGTTGATTGCCTGTGGAAAACTGGTCATATCAAGAGAGAGTCCTATCTCCCCCACTTTTTGCACAAAGTATTGTGACTTATATAAGAAGGTCGACTGTTGACACACAGCTTGGATTTATAGCTAACTGCCATATTTTCTTAGACTCTGCTTTCAGCTGTGAAAGGACCCTGGAGCAGTTACCTGGGTAATTATGTTTACCAAGGTTTTCCTCAAATGGAGATAGAGGAGAGCATTGGGGGAAACTCTTGCTGCCCTTCCAAACTGAGATTTCTCTGCTTATAAAGCAGAATGAAGCTACAAGCTCAGCCTCATGGACCCAGGATGACACTGACTCTGTCATTGGAAGGACACTGAACTTTCTTCCCAGCTTTAGGTGATATGTTGGCTTGACTAGGCATTTCAAAGCTTTGCAGCTAGGAAGAGGGAACTGAGGAACTGGAAGGAGGACTTGAAGGAAGTTTGTGGAGAGTGGGGTCATTGAACAGCTGATAAGAATGGTTCTTCCTCAGTAGTTACAGGGAAGGAGGCTGCTCCAAGTCCCATCATAAAAACCATATTCTGTGTATCAAGGAGAGGCCATTTCACTCATGAAAAGTAGCTGAGAATAGATAGACAATGGGAGAGAAGAACCTTGGGAGTCAGTCCTGCAGGATGTTTTTATTTCCCCACTCCGAGAGAGGAGTTAGTGTGGAATAGTTGGATGAGAGCGAAGAAGCTACCGAATTGGATACCAACAGCTGAGTGCACGCAGCCTCGTGAGCCGCGCAAAGCTCACCAGCCAGTGTAGCCTTTATGACAGCTGCAAAAGCAATGGCTACATAAACTTCCTCAAGGAGGGGACAAAAAGGAATGAGAGAGACATTCTTGCAGTAAGAAAAACATAATAAATCCAAGAGCTACACATAGCCTGGGGGTTTTTATGACCATAGCCAAGCATGAAGGAATGACTGAACGTAACTAAAGCTGTTAATTACCTGGGTGAGATCAAAAGCCCAAGTAAGGGAATATATTTATGATGCACCTTACAGGATATGCTTCAACTTCTTACTTTTTTTATTAATTGGTTTGATTAAATAGATTTAAAGAGCCTGAGCAGAGCCTTTTAAATCATATTCCATATTGATCTAATGAAATAGTCAATAAATTTACTAACATAGCCCCTTTCCTTTGTACAGTCTGGAGGGAAATGCTTCACTGAATGGTTATAACTCAACTCTGAACCTCACTGCTATTCCCACAGTGACTCATAGAGAGCAGGGGGGATGCTGGGAAAATCTTTCAGGCCATTTGTGGGAGTGCTTGAATAAGTGGTTTAACACCTGTTACAGACTACTCACCACCTTCTGTCCTACCCCCCCATTCCCAAGCCCTTTGGCGCTTCATGGCAGACTTTACTTGAGCTGGCCAGTGTTGGGTGCCTTGTAAACTCAATGCATAGTTTACCAAATTAACTTATTTATGCCACCATCGGTTATAGCTCTGATTCTGGGACTTCAAGACTCCAGTTATATTTCAGAGCCTTTGACTTTTATTCATTCATCTATCCAGTTCTGTAAATAGTGACAAAATGAGGTTCTGTCAATAGATACAATATGGTGTGCTGGGGTAAGTAACAACTCCACAATGAAGATTCCTTAGACTCTCAATAAATCTGGACTAAATCATGGGAAACTGAAAAGGTAGCTTCTTCGTGTCCCTTTGCCCACAATCTATGGCAAAGAAGGGAACCTAGATGGCACAGAGCATGTGGTTAAGGGGTCTCTTGTGTGATTTTTTTTAGACACTGACATTTCAAAATTTCTTCCATTGAGTGTGGAATGGAGCAAGATTTTGAATTTGCCTTATAGTCACTAGTCCCAAAGGTAGGCCTAAAAGCAATGTTCTGGGGACACAGTTTCCTTGGGCTTGGGTGTCAAGTCAGCACAGAGGTGACAGAATTTGAAAATCCCTTTGAAGATCCCTTAATGCGCTCATACAGGACAGTTAGTGATTTTGTGCTTACAATTCTACAAGTAATTCTTTTTTTTTTTTATAGATTTTTATTTATTTATTCGACAGAGATAGAGACAGCCAGCGAGAGAGGGAACACAAGCAGGGGGAGTGGGAGAGGAAAGAAGCAGGCTCACAGTGGAAGAGCCTGATGTGGGGCTCGATCCCACAATGCCGGGATCACGCCCTGAGCCGAAGGCAGACGCTTAACCGCTGTGCCACCCAGGCGCCCCTACAAGTAATTCTTGTAAGTATGAGAAAGACTGCAAAAAGGAACGGGAGCAGAGTAAGTGTCCAGCTCTGGGAATTTAAACCATTCTATCTTTAAAATCCCCATCAAATTCTTAGCTGTGACTGGGGGATGTGTTGGAGTTCCCAAAGCCAGCCTGGCTGCCTACACGTTTTAGTAGATCCTATTTTAATATTAAGCCACTCAACCCTTAACGCAGTGTCATTGATTTAGTTGTGATTGTGAGGCTTAAACTGGGAAGTGGAGTCTCATCTTGGAGGACTGGGGTGGTGGAGGGTGGTAGGTCCTGGCTGCAAAGTCTGCAAGCCTACTTTAGGTTAGGCCTTATGCAGTTTTACTGTACTCCACACAGGGCGGTTTGTGGATGTAAAGTGACTTTAAAAATTAAACACCATGGTGAATTCAAATGTTGAATTCATTCAGAGTGAAGGAGAAACCCATGTAATTGAGGCATTTCTCTCTCCTATTTCCCCTCCTCCCCCTCCTTGTATCTTCAATTATCTGGGTAATTTGGTCCTGAGGGCATAAATTCCTTTATAACTCAAATCCATTATGCAGAGAAGAGTCATCAGGAAATTACTCAGATTGCATCCCAGATGCAGTGTCAAGGTTTTGGAGCAGATCCGGCCTTCCATTAGCGCAGTGCTGCTCTTGATTTTAGATCTGAGCCTGGAGGCTGGACATCTACAGTTCTTCCCTTCGTCCCTCTTTGTTTCAGCAAGAGCTGCCTGTAGGGAAGCCCCGTGCTGGTGCTGGCTGGCGACGACTTCCCTTCACCCGAGGCCACTGTAGCTGCCAGCTTCCCTTGGACGGTGTAGACACACTCATTCCAGGCCAGAGAGAGCTGTTGCCAGGCAGGCAGGCATATGTTTCTGTCTTGTCTCGCCATCTCCAAGAGCCAGGGACCCAGGCCTTTTAATTCCTGTAAACCTCAGGCCTTCTGGTGGAGAGCTGGTTTTCATGTTTGTGCCCTGACAGGCACTGTCTCTGCTGTCGGTGGTCTGTGAGCTGCCTGCCTTTGGGTTTACAGGTGCTCCATTGCAAATGCAAACATTTTCGATTTAGATTTTGGAAGAGGACATTTTAGTGTCTGGCAAGCTCTTTTATCTGGCTTTATTCTTTCTAGATTTCTGGTTTACTGGGGATGCTTAGTTGTTTGTTTGGTTGTTTTTTGTTTTTTGTTTTTTTTCTGTGTGTGTGTGTGTGTGTGTGTGTGTGTGTGTGTGTGTATTTTCCCTCTTGTTCTTTTTTGTTGCCATACGGTGGTGACGCAGAGGAAGGCAGCTTGGATGGGTCTTGGATTTTTGGTGTCAGGCAGACTTGTGTGTACTGCATTTTTTCTGTCTCCACTCACAATCATGTAAACATCCTGAGAACAGAGATTTTTGTCTATTTCCTATTATATCCCCAGTATCTGGCATTGTGTAAGGTGCATAGTAGGTGCTCAATAAATAAATAGTGTAAGTGAATGAATGAATAGGCTCTGATTCTCCTCCCTAGTTAGAAGCTCGGTGATTTTATGCAAGATACTTTTTAAATATCCCATTTCTTAGTTTGTCACCTGCAAAATGGTTATAAAATATATAAGACCATCTAGAAAGTACCTGGTGTAGTCCCATGTTCAATAAATGTTAGGAGCTCCCTCTTCTTTTGTTTGTCAACCATAAGGTGAACTCTTCAAGGACAGGATCTAGTTTCATTCTCCATATCCAGGGCCTAGCACTGTCCCTACACATAGTAGGCATTCAGTAATTATTTGTTGAATGAATGAATGAATGAATGAGTTTAATTCTCCATGTGAATAAATGAAGTTGTTGAGATCAGGCCCAGAGAAGATATCTTTCAGTTGTTTCTCATTCTTGTATCTCAGTTTCCATGGAACTGAGAATTCTCCACAGATCATCTGATCTGTGGATTATGTGGACCATTTGAAGTGGAATTTTATCCTGGGATTTACTTTTCAGCCTAGGAAAGACTATACACAGGATAAAACCCCAGGTGATTTTTTGGCCATAATTTTTTACACACTTATAAGGTTTCATGCTTTATATGTAATTTTTGCACATTTATGATGTTAGGTTATTTAACCCACTCTGGGAGTTAAGGACACTTGCTACTATTACACCCATTCAGCAGGTAAGAAAACTGAAGCAGAGCATGGAGATTTGCCAAAGTCAGACTGTTGTTTAGTGATATCCAAGTTAGAAACTGTATTCCCTTCCCCCAAACTCTTTTTACCAAATCATGTAGCTTTCATGATTATTGAGCTGAAAGGAGGATACAGGTGTTTTGTTTTCCTATTCACTTTGTCCATTTTGCTTATTTGCAAAATCTTCTTGCCTCTTTTTTTTTTTATATGACCTGAAGTGTGTATCTGCCACAGCATTTACAAATTGCTCCACACTCTATTTTTATTGTTATTTCTGACATATAGTCAATTTCTTAGCTTGCAGCTCAATTAATCATGCTTGAGTAATTTCAAAGGGAACTTTTGTTTAGTTGAAATTTGGAAGGTGTTGAAGAGTTGGTCTTCCAGCTTTCAGCACAACTTTCCCTAGATCTAACCCAGCTGAGAAATTCTGTATTACTTACCATGTTAAGGTGTGATTATTTCAATGTTCAAGAGTGTTATCACTAATTATATCTCTTTTCTGGAGAAATAGGAAGAGAAGAATCTTTTTGTTCCTGTCTCAGAATAAACTTTCCAAAGGATGTTCCTGTGCTGGGAAAATCTGAGACTTTGTTTCTTAACCTCTGATAAAATAACATGTAAACTAAACACAAATCAAATGTGCCATACAATTTATTTACCATTGACAATCCTGATCCTTTCCACAGGGTGATAAATTAAGAACTTCTTCACTTAGTACTGCAGATGTTCAGTGCAAACCATTTTTGTTTGTTTTGCTTTGTTTTGTTTTCAATACAAACCTTTGAAAAGATGAGTTGGAGCATTTTTACAAGGGAAATTAATGCAATATGGTAACCTACTGTGGAGATAATTACCAGAATGGAGGCGATTGTGATTCTTCTCTAATGCTGCTCTAGGTATGGGCATTTGGATGGAGGAGGTATCCTCAGACTGTGGAACATTAGCTCAAGGATATCCTTGGTTAATTGCTGAAACATAGACAATTCTAAAATCTGGGTTCACATATTTATTCTTTACTCTATTGAACTAATAGCTTCCATATCAAGAATGTGTTTTCATGACTTAAGTGCAAATTCTACCATGGCCTGCAAGGTCCTTCCTCATCTGGCACCTTCCCAACCTCAACTTGCTTTACTCTGAGCTTTGCTCACTGCATTCCACCTACATTGGCCTCCTTTCTTTTTCTTCCAGTTCATCAAGCTAATTTCCATCATAGGGTTTGTCTGTGCTGGTCCTTCTCTTCTGGAATGATTTTCCCCTTGGTCTTCATATAGTCCAGTGGTTCCTGAGCAGGGGTTACTTTGTCCTGCAGGGGATATTTGGCAATGTTTAGAGATATTTTTGATTGTCATGACTTGGACGTGGGGTTGCTACTAGTATCTAATGGGCAGAGGCTGGCTGAACATGGAATCCTGCTGAACATCCTATAATACACAGGATAATTCCCCACAACAAGAAATACCCAGTCCAAAATGTCAACGGTGCTGAGGTTGAGAAACCATGAGTTATAGCTGATTTTTCTCCGTGTTCAAGTGTTAGCTCAAACATCACTTCTCCCTCAGACAGGGGCTTTCCCCACCACCTTCTCTAAAGTAGCCTCTTTCCCATTGCTTTGTTTTCTGTCTTCTGTAACTCCAGGAATTATCTGAGATTTTCTTTCTTTCTGTATTTATTTACTAATTTTTTTGCCTGCCTGCCTGCCCTCTCTAAAATGTAAATAAACTACACTGGACAAAGGATTTTGTTTGTCTTATTCACCACTGTCTTCCCAAAGCCCTGAACAATGCTTAAGATTTAGCAGATGCTCAGTACACATTTCTTGGAAGGAAGGAAGGAAGGTAGGAAGGTAGGAAGGAAGGAAGGAAGGAAGGAAGGAAGGAAGGAAAAAGAGAATGACAGAAAGAGAAAAAAAGAAAGAGAAAGAGAGAAAGAGAGGAAGACAGAGAGGGAGAGAGGAAGAAAGAAAAAGAAAGAAAGAAAAGATTGAATGGTTGGAAAGATGGGACAGATGATAGATAATGAATAAAGAGACTGAAAAAACTTATAACGTTAAAAATTCTCTCCTCTTTGTAATGATAGGTATCAGAAATTTCTAATAGACAAACCCTATTTGACCATCACATGGAATTTTATGTTGTCATGAGAATACCACTGGTAATCGTTCCTGGTGGACGTAGGTACCGTAAATGGTCATCAATATGACACCCAGTTTTCAGAAGAAGCTCACTGGGTCCAATAACACTGGTCTCCAGTCCGAAGGAGTCATGGGTTTCATTAGTTTGTTAATAGCACAGCTGGAATCTAAGTGACTGACTCTGGGATCTAGTCATTTATATGAGTATTGATGTTTGTCATTGGGACAATCTGAGATTTCCGTGTATTTGTTCCATGTATTTGTTCTGAAGATTATGGGGCTTTTCTTCGTTTATTTTCTCAGCTATAGCTCTTCTTAATTTTCACTGCTTTGTTTTTATTGCTTCTGGTCATTGCTTACTGACCTCTTTTGGTGATTACATGTTGAGACTGAACTTTTGAGGAACCTCTTTGTTTTTTGGCATAATTTGTAAATAGTTCAATTAATCAACAATTTTACTTAAAAGAGAATTACAAAAAGTCACCTGGGTTATCAATTGTGAAATAAAGTTAATGCAATGTAATGTACTTAGTGCTGATATTAGACTGAATGTAACTGAATCGATATTTTATAATTGGGAAGGCAGCTTGAGACAACAATGGTCTCACAATCATCATAATGATTTTGAATTGTCCTTGCCCCACAGGTGGGTGAGAGTGCCAAGTCACAGAGAGAGATTCCCTGGGTTTAATGGCAAATACGTTTACTCTACCATGGAAAACACATGTTTCATAAAGACATGACTTTATCGACTTTTCCTCTGGCTTCCTACTGAGCCTTTAAACTCTGGAACTTTCATCATGCTTCCATCCCCCACTCCCAGCCTCCGTCTTTATCCCCTAATTACATGAGCTTAACTTCCCCTGACCTACGGAGAGTCAAGAAAAATTGGCATATAAAGCTCTGTTGTGTTTTGGTCTGACCTATGGGTCCTTTAAATGAAGCCAGGGTACAGTGTGGGGGTTTGAGCTGTTAATGTCTGAACGCCCTTAAGAAGCATAAATCTCTCCAAACCCAAGGGGGACTTGAATGTGGTGATTTCCAACCTTCTTGGATTTGTGACACCTTATGGCTTGATTTGCTAACACCTTTTCCCTCCTTTTAAAAGTAACAGGTGTGGCATATGTTTACTTAAAATATTAAAGTAAATAGTTACTTATACATTTTTAGTATTATTTTGCTTTATTTTTGAGGGTGGGGGAAGAGGGAAGTAATTTGGAGACTTCTTAATTGGCACAATAGCTGGTTCTTTGGGGTTAGCCCAAATTTAATTCTCTCTTTATCCCTGACCCCATTATCATGATTCTAGCTAATTTAACCTTGCCTTCTTTGAACTGTTGTTGATATGCTCTTGTGTGGTACTTGGCCATATGCTGTTCTTTGTTGTTCTCTAATTGCTTCTAGTATGTTCTATATCTCCAGGGATTCATTCTTCTTAGATCTGACTCATTTGTAAGCAGAGTAGATGCACAGTTAAAAAGACCAATTGAGTACTTGGAGACATCCTTGGTTGGGAGTAGGGCCATAACCTGTGTTTGGAACATAAGACTGTCAGTATTCATTGAATAATTTCTAGAGAACAGAGAAGCAAATCTGCCCCCTGATCAACTAAGGATGCATCCCTACAAACTCTGTGGAAAGAGCAGTGAGAGCCCTACCATTAGACACTATGGATGTCTAGTCTTTGAGCTCCTGGATGGAAATCAAATCTTGTGAAGTGGAATTCCAAGGCCATCAAATGATTCCCTGTAGGAATGCCATGATGTAATGAACTCTTAGCTCATTATTCTAAGCTTGCTTCTCCTCCTTTGATAAAGGAAAACCATAGCTATCCTGTCTGTCTTGGTGTCTCACCAGCCATCTTACATGACCATGGCTTTGGTCCCTCCTGCCCTATTGTATCATTCCTCTCAGTGAGGTGGGAGGAGGACTTTCTGCCAGCCCGCATCTCATTCCTTGGATAAGGATTCCAAACAGCATGGCTTTAGTTTTTCTTACATCTTTTCCAGTATTATAATTTTATATTCAATTTATTTCTTTGGTTCTAATCTTAAGGGTCTTGGGACAAGTTCCTGTAAGTGAGGTTGGACCAAGAGATATACAAGAAACATTCCATTATGTAACATGCTAAAATCTCTCTTTATATCTATAATAGATCAGTGTCCTGGGGTTTAGTCACATCTCCAATCCCCCTTCCTTCAGGATGAACTTTCTGCCTAGGCTCTCTCCCAATAGTTAAAGGGTAGGCATTTTATTTTCTCTTATTTGAAGCCTAATTCCAATGTTCTGGGAACCTCCCTATACTAGAAAGTTCAGAGGATACCTTCCTATCCACAGTACTTCCTGGGGGAACTTCCTTATTCTTTGTACCTCCCTGCAGTGGGTCACAAATAGTCAGATTAGGGATGGCTATGAGACTCAAGGGTGACCAATTAATAAGTTTGCCAGTTACACAAGTTAGTGTAAGAAATAAGCTGAAGAGATAAGAATCTTACCCTTAGGAGTTTGAACTGGGAAACTCGGAGAGCCCAGGGACACGAAATGCCCCAAGCTAGAGTCATGACCATCCAGAATTACATGCAAGTAGAATTTAGAATGGAACAGAAACTATGAGTACAAGGAGCATCCAGTTGGCAGATGGGGAGAATAATGCAGAAGTGCAAAGAGTAGCTTAAATAATATGAGAAAGAGACCATTAGACTTATGTGAAAGCTGGTGAAGGTAGTCAGGCCCTAGATAGGACTCTAATCTTGATGGTTTCCCATTTCTATTGACATATATACTTACAATGAACTCTCCTTCTCATGAGCTTACTTGAGTGAGTTGTCTTGATATCAAAGCCTGACCCCACACTCACCCAACATTGTATGACATATGATTATTTTCTCTTGGGAAGCCGTTGGGCTGACCCTGGCATGCTAGAGTCCTCCAAAGGGATGGGCCAATCAGGTCACAGGCTCTAGGTATGTTTTAAAACACATAAAACAATATTTTCATTTGAGTGAGCAATGGTCACTTTTTACTTGAGGGCGTTATTAAGCCTTTTATGAAATTGCTTCAGCCACAGTCATAATTCTTATCCCTATTAATCACTTCTCCACTCAGTGGTGTGGAGCCCAGCCTTGTGACTTACTTTGGCCAGTGAAATACGGGCAGAAGTGGTAGAGTGCCAGTCTGAGGCTAGAATTTAAAAGGCATTGTAAGCTTCCACATGCTCCTCTTGGGCTTCTGCCATCACTCGGAAAAGAACATACCCCAGGAAGCTTATTTTTCCCAAAAGAATGAGAGACATATAGAGCAGAGCAGCCCCAGCCATTGTAGCTGAATCTTAGACTTGTGAGCTGGTTAGTAAATGCTTATACTGGTTTGTTACTGAGATTTTGTGATTGTTATGTAATCATAGCTGATTAATAATATCTGCCTTCTGGAACTTTCTCTTTCTTTTGACTATACTTCCTCTTGATTTTCCCCACCTCTCTGGCCAGTTCTCAATTTTCTTTGTGGTCCCTGCCCCCCCTTTTTACCTGCCCTTGAAATGTTGGTATTGTTCAAGCTTCTGGCCAAGCTCTCCTCTATTTTTTAAATATACATTCTCTTTGAGTGATCTAAACACTTGTGACTTCAATCTGATGGAGCTCATTTTTTCTTTGGTCTAGACTTCTTCATTTTCAGATCCATATGTATACAGAATCTATTGATTATCTCCTCCTAGATGCTTCGCATGCTCCTTGAAATCAGCATGTCTGCAATGGAATTAATCTTCCTTTTCCCCCATCCTCATCTTGCTCCTCCTCCTAGATTTCTTCTTGACAAGCACTGTCCTTTTGTTTAGCTGTCCAAACCTTGATTTCTCTCTCTCCCAGTCTTTCAGTTTCATACATAGGTGGTTATAAACTGTATAGATTTCCACCTATTAAATATCAATAATTACTGTGCTCCATTCACTGTATTCATGGCTATATCAGACCTCTATCCTCTCTCGCTTAGACTACAGCAACCATTTCCCAAGTGGTCTTGCTGCATCTAATGTGGACTTCTTGCCATCCATCCCTTTGCTCTCTGGAAGTCCATTCTCTGATATTGCTTCCAAAGTGATCGCTCTGAAAGTGGTATATGAGCATGACAAATGTCTCCAGTGGTTTCTTTTTATACTCTTTAGGGTATAAACTTTTTTAGCAAGGCATATAAATCCCTTTATGACATGGCCTCCTCTACTTTTTATTATATTTTTTTATTATAATTACTATAAGTCACAGTTCTTGTCCTTGACTCTCAAAAGACTAACAAATACACAGAAAAGTTCTTGGATTATAAAGGAGCAAGCAACTACAGGGTGCTATGCACATGGAAGAGCCACCTAACCCATAATGGGGTGGGAGGAGCAGAGAAGGCTTCCAGATCCTCCAAGCTAATCCAAGGCCTGAAGGAAGAGGAAACGTTAACCACACCAAGGGATGAGTGAGATAGGGAGAGGGAAAGAGTGGCCCAGGCAGAAGGACCTGCATGGACCAGTATGGAAGCAAGCACCATGTGCCTGAAGAACTGAGGAAATCAGTCCATTGGAGCATAAAGAACAGTGCTGACTTCAACTGCAGCTATACTGGGTCTTATGAACCATATTAAGGAGTTGGACTCTATTAAAGCAGCAACTGACAAGCAAGATTAAAATGTTGATCAAGCAAAATAAGTTATATAATTACCTAGAAGAATATTTATTTTGGGGATTCTTGGAACAGACTTGATTACATTGTAGGTTCATAGTTTTTTAAGGATTGCAGTATTGCTCTAAAATGAATTTTTATTGACTTTCAGAGCACAAAGGTGAAAGAAACCTCCAGAGGTCATTGAGATTTTAGCCCTGCCTTTAGGCAGAACCATACATAAATCTTTCCAGACAGATGGGTGTTTGTTGGCAAAGGTATTCAGCCGCAAAGAAGTAATCGCTGCTTTTGTTGACAGATTTAGAGATGTTTTGCCAAACACTATCTTAAAATACTATGATTAGATGTAATTTTGCAAAAATGAGTCTATAATGGAGGTGATTCACTTGCTGTATCAGCTAAGGAGTATCTTCTATTTACAGTTTATTTAATTTACATTTGATTAATTTACACTGAGTGCAAGCAGTTACTCTATAATTATCTCTTTGCCTGCATCAGGATACATGCAACATTATGTTTGGAAAATTGTGAAGTCAGAAGATGTTAGCATAGAAAACACCCATTAAGTAATCTCTTTCACCTACTTACCATCAAAGCAAACCTTTTATGACTTTAGATTCACGAAGGGTTTTTCAAATCTCTATTTCCCACACACCCTAACACAAAAAATTATTTACCTTCCATTTTCACAGTTTAGTATCTAACCTGTCATAAACCATAATTTTCTGTTTGTTTAGTCCTGCTAACTCCACCATCATTAGGGAAAGCAGTTATTTAAGAAATATCTTTTGGGAAATCATAGACATATATATCTATGAACTTCTCCTAGGCAAGAACCGTGTTCTCATGAAACACTTATTCCTTTAATTTTTAAAATATTTATTATGCACTTTGGAAATTATGGTAGATGGCACTTAAACATACATTTGACTCCAAATACTGTAAGCCAAGTGTTGGCAAACTATAGACGTTGGGCCGAATCTGACCTGCTGTCTGCTTTTGTGTGGCCTTCAAGCAAAGAATGGTATCAACATTTTTATAAATAGTTGAAAAACATTCAAAAGAAGACTATTTCATGACACATGAATATTATATAAAATTTGAATTTCAGTGTCCATAAATAGTTTTACTGGAACATAACATAACAGCACTCATTTATTTACACATTATATATGGGTGCTTTTGTGCTGTAAGGGCACATTGAATAGTTGCAATGAGACTGTATGGTTCTCTATGCCTAAAATCTTTACAATCTGCCTCTTTTCAGAAAAAGTTTGCTGATCCCTAGCCTACAGTAATCATGGTAATCTCATTTCCCCTGCGAGTGAATGGTTTGAGAATGAACATAAAACCTAATCCTGGGAAATGAAATATCAGAAGTATGCTGAGGGCTTCTGGGAAATGGTTCTGGCTACTCTAAAAAGACACAGGAAAAAGTGGTTCCTTTCTTCTTGGTTATTATTACACCTGGATGAGAGGCCTGGAACTGTGGCAGCCATCTTATGCCCATGAAGACTCCACCTGAAGGCAAGGCCACCTCACTTAGATGGCAGTAGGAAGGTGGGAAGAGCCAGGTTCTTGATGTGGATGTTGAATCATTACATGAGCCCTGGATCCCACCCTGCCTCTGTACTTAGTGTTGTATAAGATGGCACAGTTCCTTAATGCTCTGCCAGATTGAGGTGGGGTTTTCTGTTCCTTGATGCCAAAGCTTCTTCCATAGGTCTCTACACTACACCAGCCACTATGCCAAGTGTTGGGAATATAACACCAAAAAATAAAATAAAACATAGTCCCTGTTCTTGACCAGCTCAGTTTAGTAGGGAGACATTTCTAAGAAAAATGGGATAAGGAACATTTAAGGCTGTCTTGAGGAGTTGGGGTGAATTTCACAAATTCAGACAGTGATTTGGACTTCATCACACCAATTTATAGGGAACTGACAGTTCCGGGAAAGGAGAAGAACATATAAAAAGACACAGAAGAAGAAGAAGATGAAGCAATATGGTGTATGGGGGTAACCACAAGCAGTTTGGTGTGGCTGATGACGGAAGGAGTAGGCAGAATTTTCCTAGCACAGAACTTTGATGCACTGTTGCAATAAACACTAGGACAACTACTACTGGTATAAAAACAACTACAAAAGAATTGGCACAAACAACAGATATCACTTGTTGAGTACAAACTAGATTAGGGATGTTAAATGTATTCTCTCATTTCATTTTCATCAAGGAGGGTTCTATTTAGTCATTCACATTTTAAGATAGTTTACCAAGGCACAGTGAAGTTATATGACTTGTCCAAGGTCACTGAATGAATATGTGTAGAGATGTGAGCAAAACCTTGGTCTTACTGATTCCGAGCGCTGGAGTCCAGAATAGTATACCTAAAGCCTTAGAGGACCTGTGGGATAGAGTTTGGTCAAATCTTGTTGCATATTGCATATGCAGTGGATTCAATGACTCTTATGGACCTTGCACAATCATTATTGTAGCTTCAGAAACTGCAATACAGTTGAATTGCAAAGTTAAAAAAAAACTTTTTAAAAGTACGCATTTGGAAGTGAATATGGAAATTTTAGACATGAACTTAGACTTACCACTTCAAGTGCTATTCATGACTGTGCCAGTGGGCACTCCTGATGGTGTAGTCTGTATAATAGAGAATCCTAGGGTTGTTTTTTTTTAATGCCAGTGTCTGTGTATTTTAATATCCAGTTGCAATATAAATATATGTTATTCTGCCTGGTTGCATTCTAAATATATATGTCCTAAAATGCAAATTTCCAATACCCTGCTTTATGGAGCAAAAATTTAAGGTGCAAGGAGAAAGAGGACAATTTTAGAATTCAGAGGCAGTGGCAAATAGCTGGATCAAATGAAAAGCAGAGCAAACCTGAGTTGTCAAATGCCTGGGTGTCAGAGGCAATTAAGAGAAGTGGCTTCAAGAGGGGCTGATGGGGGAAAGGGAAAAGGAAATGGGAGAGGCTCTGGGGTCACATGGGAGTAAAGTGACAAAAAAGCATCAGGAAAAGAGGTGGTAGAAAATGCAGGAGGTCACTTGTGGGTGGGTATGAAAAGAATGGGGTGAATTTACAGGTGGAAAGTTCCAAGCGGGAGTGGAGGCAGGCATCTGTGGCCATGCAGAGCCATTGTGACACACGTGGGCCATGGGGTTAGAGGGCCTGTATTCCACTGCCAGCTCTGCCACTGTACCACCCAGAGAGGGTAACTAAATCTCACAAGCCTTTGTTTCCTCATCTGTAAAATGGGGATAATCATAGCACCTACCTCGTAGGGTAGTTAGTATGATTAAATGAAGTCATCTGTGTTAAGTGCCTAACACAGTGCAAGAGTCAGACTAAAAGGTTCAGTAAACATCAGCTGCATTGATATCATTATTATCATATCTGGCAGGATAGAGCTAATCAGTCTTCCAAACTCCACACAGAATCTTCCTCATGAGGCAGAATGCTGATGTCTGTCCAGCACAGCCATCTGTTGAAAGAATGAATGGTTCTTACCCTTGAATTGTTATCATTATTATTTTTTGGTTGGACCATTTCTGCAGTTGATTTACCCGTCCTCTTGCAGGGTATACAGTGGTGAGAATTTTAATGCATGAGTGGTTTGGGCAACAGCCTCAAAATGTCTTATTTTTACTACGTATTATTATAGCATTACATTCATAGTTAGGGGTCAGCTGCCATTTCCTGAGGTTTATAACATGCCTGTTTTAATTAACATCAAGCTAAATTTTGGCATACAGGTGGTCAGCCCAGATGTGAATGTTATTTTTAAAAGTGCCTTATGGCTGTTAAATCTCTTTCTTTAAAATAGCAAAACATATATGAGTATGTGTGCGTGGTGGGGGAAGGGGCTGGAGAGTAGTAAAAATCTGAAATACTGATTATTTCAGGCCTTCTTTAGACAAGCTTCCATGATGAAAAGATTCCTTCAAAATTATTAAAATATGCTTTCATAGACCACAAACTAATAAATTGAATAGAAGCCAGAATAACAATAAAATGAGGTGACCACACACTGGAGAGATAAAAGAAAGTATATAGAAGGTTGTATATACACTCTGCAGTTTAGAAAAATAAGCACAGAAAAGGAGTAATATGTCACGGGCATGCAGTTAATAGAGATGAGAGATGGGCATAGGATTTCTAACTTTTATTTAGAGATAAAGGAGTGCTCAAATTTTTAGTTTATCTAAATAATATATCCTGGGTATGTGTGTATGAATACACAGTATACACACAAACACCTTTTTCTCTTTTTCTCGCTTATATACACAAATCACAAGTATAGATGCCACATACACATAAGCACATGTTATAAACTCAGTCACTAATAGATGTATGTTGATTTATGGAAAATAAATTTACTCTCCTTGAGACTTATTCTTTTATTTCTAAACAAGTGTGCTGAGCTCAGTGACTCATGAAATCATCGATAGCCCCTTCTTTATCCCCATATCCAGTCCATTGCCAAGTCTATTTAATTTTACCTCCTCCATACTTATCAAATCTTTCTACTTCTCTTTATCTACCAACACTTCATCTAAAGTTATTGCCATCTTTGTCTGGGCCACTGTAGTAGCTTCCAGCCTGGCCTGACTGCATCTACTCTTGCCTACATCCAAAGCTATTCATACTAGTTCCAGAGTGATCTCTGGATTCCAAAGTGAAATCTAAACATACTATGACTCTGTTTAGGACATTGGCCTTCCAGGCATTGCTCTGTGGATAAAGACAAGAACCCTTCACCTTGGCCTTCAAAGGTCTGCAAAATCTTGGCCCTGTCTATTTCTCCTATATGACCTTCTGGATTTCTACACTCTGAACATACTGGATTTCTTTATTTCCCACACTTCTTACTAACACAGAGCCTTTGCATAGCAGTCCTTTTTGCCTAAAATGGTCTCATCCTTTCTTTCCTTCTTTTTTTTTTTTTTAAAGATTTTATTTTTATTTATTCGACAGAGATAGAGACAGCCAGCGAGAGAGGGAACACAAGCACGGGGAGTGGGAGAGGAAGAAGCAGGCTCATAGCAGAGGAGCCTGATGTGGGGCTCGATCCCATAACGCCGGGATCACGCCCTGAGCCAAAGGCAGACGCTTAACCGCTGTGCCACCCAGGCGCCCCCTTTCTTTCCTTCTTTACCTAATCAATTGAACCTAAAATTCCTCAGCCTGGGGACAGTCTTTCTCTCTACAGCGAGAAGGCGTGTACAAATGCAGATGCCGTTGGGGTGAGGAGCACACTAATTGTGTGATGGTGTATGTGTCATATCCTGGGTTTCCTACAGAAAGGAAAAAAAAAATCAGAATCAATGACTGAATTTCTAACCATTATTCAAGAACACTGACTCCATAAAAATTCCAAGTTTTATGTAGCTCTCCCTCTTCAGAATCCTGTCTGATCTATATTATGAGGTAAATACTATTATCATTCCCATTCTATGGTTGAGGAAACTGAGACTAGGAAAAGCTGAATAACTAACCTAAACGCATCGAGGTGGTGACTGGTTGGACTGGAATTCAAACACAGGCTGTTTGATTATAGAATTATAGCTCATTCCTGTTACTGCTCAGCTACCTTCATGTGGAAGAACAAAAAGGCACAAGCATAGGGTTTTAGAGGCCAACGCTAACAGCTATCAAAATTCAATACGACTTCTTGGGTCTAGCATTGTAAGTCAATCGTTTATCTGGTGTTAAAGGAAAGCAATCCTATAAAACTTGACCTAATGACAGCGTATCACCATTAGCCTCCAAAGTCTTTTATATAACTGGACATTGCTCGTTTCCACTGGAAGCTCCCAATGGAAGTTTCTTGATCCTTGGGTGATACCCTGGAAATAGCAGAGTGAGCAAACCCCACCCACAGAGAGGTTAACTCTGGCTTTCTTGCAGAGTTAATTCTAGCAGGCTCACATTCAGTGAGCCTGCTAGAATTAAATGGCAAAATTCATCACAACTAATTTCTGTTTGTCATCTATTAAGCTACATTGTTTTGTCCTCAACGTCAGGTTAAATAATGAACCTCTCGCAATGGAGTAAATTAACCTCCACTTTATGTTCATGTCATTGTCAAATGGAAACATCACTTGCACAAATGAAAAAGATTCATTAGTAACACGAATGCACAAGCTCCACTCTAGTAAAAGATAAGAGCGATTGAGACCTTGTCATAATGCACCATCACAGAGCCCCTTGTTATTTATGATGCTTGCTGTAATCTGTGGAGATTATTTTTGGCAATGGCAATTAGCCCACAGTTCATCGGGCAGTTATGGGGCAGAGTGTGCCTTTGACAGGTATGTTGCCCTGGCTTCAATGGGCTGTGATCCTTGAGAAATATAATTCCATCTACATGCTGCCAGGAGTTCATCTGGCTTTCTTGTCAGAGGAGACTGGGGACGTAAGCTATGCATGGCCAGCTACTTCTAAATGCTCAGCTGCCTGACATGAGGGACACTTCTTGTTCACATTGCTGCTTGATTCTGAAAGGTCATGGCCCTTACTCATAGATAGGATCCAGCATCATCTGTCTTTCCCCTGATTTGATTCATACCTCGTCAGGACAAACATTTCTCAGTTGTTCAGATCTTGGTTGTCTAAATGGTAATTTATTTGGATCCTTTCCTTCTTTTTTGTTTCACTTGCTCCTTCTGGCCATTTTATGGTATGCTTGCCTTTTCTTTAGGAAGCAGATAAAAAGAATAATGATAATACATTCACATACTGGTGGGAATGTAAATTTGTAGCCCCTTTCTGAAAAGCAGGTCAGCAAGGAGGTCTGCAAAAATTGTAAGTACTGTTTGACCCAAGTGTGCCACTGCTAAGATTTTACCCTAAGGAATCAAGTGTGTGCACACACATAGATTTAGCAGCAAGTTGTCTTCATCTTAGAGGGGCTTAAGATAGGGAGAGGAAAAGATGTGTGTATTTGGCTACCTTTTTTTGCTGCGGTAGAAGTTTTCTTGAAGACACAGTTTGGGATGGCTGCTCAGGCCACAATTCTTCTGCCGGTTCTATCTTGGCTAATCCTCTTTTTTGGGTGGTATTCCATGCTCCCATTGGCCATGGGGTGTGATCTATGTGATCTAGGCCTGGCCAATCACAGTATTCATTTCTCTGACCTCAACAGTTGGTTCAGGCGTGGGCATGCAGACCCAAACCATTCAGTCAGAGTTCTTCCTTGGGATTTTTAGAAAAAAGAAGCTTGGGTGATAAATGCACTTTCTTTCCATTTTTGTTTGTAGAATTGTAGGGATGTGAGCTATCAGCTGCCTGCGTGTCTTCAAGCTTGTGGCAAAGGCATACTGACCAGTGAAACTGACATCTTGAGTGAAGTATTTGCAACTGAGGTGTGTGTGACATGGTATCTCAGTCTGAGGCAATTATAAGGCCTTTGATCTAAATGAGCCACATTTTCCCTTAATTCCTCTTGAAGTCGAACTTTGGAAGCAGTGACATTCTCTTCTTTTTTGAGTAGGGCCTCAGTTTCTCCATATTGTAAAATGAACTCAACAATACTGATCTGTTCCCACTAAGGGGTGAAGCAAGGTTGTGTGAAATAAGAGTTCATCAAGTACTCTGAGATCCTGGACTGAAAAGCACCTGAAGCACTAAAGTGCAATTAGCACTTTGCTCTTTCTTTTTCTTTTTTTCTTTTTGGCATAAAGTTTTGAAAAAGTTACTTTAAAATGTTCTATTAAATAGATTTTCAGGATCGTGAATGCTGGAAGATTGACAGCTCTGGGAAGAGCGCCATCTCTCAAGTGCGCATTTCAGGAGTAGCAGTGAGTTGAAATTGCCCCCCTCTCACTACCTTATGAAGCCTCTGCTGACATGACGTGATGTGCCCAGCACTCAGCACAGGAGGGAGATGTTTCCGTGACTCCTTCGGCTCTCACTTTTTTTTTTTTTTTTTTTCCTATTTCCTCCTTGTTGCTGTGACTTCATGGCACGTCTTCGTGAGTGTGAGTTGAAGCACTTCTAACTTGTGCTGTCTGGGTCACTGAATATGGTAACTAGGGAGAACTGGGAAGCAAGTACAGATTGACTTCAACTTCCACTGTCTGACTTAGGGACAGATTGTCTGCAAAACCCAGAAACAGCCCCACTGACAAAAGTGAAGGTGAAAGTGGAGGTTTTTATTGCCATTGGCCATCATGTGTTTACACAGAAAGCAAAGTACAGTTGGGCCCCTCAGAGAAAACCAGGAACTGAGGGGCCTTTGTGTTTTTCAAGCATCACAGAGTCTCTGTCATTATTACTGGTCTCTCTGTTCCAGCTCTCCCTGATTGCACAGGGTCTGAAAGGATCTGTCAAATTCTACTCAGTCTCTACTGTCCTCAACCCCTACAAACCCCCTCAGACATCTAACCAATGGAGTCTCTCTATGCTTCTTGGTTCAAAGGAGAGAGAGAGAGAGACAGAGATAGAGAGACAGAGAGAGAATAACAAATGGTTCAGTGAGCTCATGGATTGTTTTCAAGTGTCATTGGGTCAAGTGTCATTCCTAGTCTCATCATCTGTATCTAGAGATGGTCAGGCTGTGTGGGACTGTAGAGAAGAGTAGAAGGGGGTGCTGTGGTAGGCAAGAACAGTCATTACTAGTCCATCTTTCAGTTGATGGATGGCTTTGTAATACAGTAACTTGCTAGGCTGAACCTTGAGCCCCCAGATCCTCTTCTTGGTATGTGTTCAGTTGGGGTGGGCCACAGAGAGGATCCTTATGTGAGATTTGGAGGTTGGAGATGAAGCGGTAGCCATTCTGTAGTTTTCACACATTATGCCTTATCTGAAGGATCACCCCCTTTGCATGAAGCAGCAGTCAGGCAGGTCTCCAACTGTTCCTTCTTCTTGGGGACCCTCCTTCAGTTTTTCTAACTTTTGGGCAATGTGTGTGTTTAGATCCATGATGAAAGACCTTGGCTTCTGCAGGAAGTCCACACCATCTAGGTCAGAAGCGATGAGAACTTACATGGGCTCCAGTTCTTCCTTGTGGGCTCCAGCTCATGCAGTGGCTTCCAGCTTGTCTTTGTTCACTTTATGTAATCTTCCCTTCCCTGGCTCTATGATTGAGCATGAGAAGGAAAGACCACAGCTTTACAAAGTCTGTTTAACAATCTACCACAATTATGTAAAGTTAAATTCTGGTAATATATCCTATAATATGTACATATACATATATACACACATACATATCCCTTCTCCTGGTTCTGGTTCTCTGATTGAATCCTGACTGGTAACAGTTGATTGTCAACATCCTCAGCCAGCTGACAGTGATTCTTTGTTTCTGGCAAGATGCTCAGGGCTGCTATCTTCTTTTTGGTGTCCAGATTTTCTTCTTTTTTTAAGATTTTATATTTATTTATTTGAGAGAGAGAGAGCACATGCAGGTGGATGGACAGAGGGAGAGGGAGAAGCAGACTCCCCTGCTGAGCAGGGAACCCAATGTGGGCCTTGATCCCAGGACCCTGGGATCATGACCTGAGCCAAAGGCGGACGCTTAACCGACTGAGCCACCCAGGAGCCCCAGTGTCCAGATCTTCTCTTCAAACTGTATTCCTTGGGCAGATTTCTTGTACTTTTTGTCTCCTTTGTATTATCCTCTACCTATGAATGAGGTAAGTTAATTCACACTAATGTGGTAGGAGGTGATTGAATGGTTGAGGACAATCCCCTGACGTCCCGCCTAGTCTACATTTATCCCCTGCGACTCCTTTCCTTGCTCATTGCAGTACAACCAGAATTCCTTCTTCCAGTTCTTTGAATATGTCAGTATCATTTCACATTTGTCACTTTTTCATGTGTTGTTTCCTCTACCTAGAATGCTCTTCCTCTGATTCTTCTCATATCTGTCTTCATTTCATCTTTAAGTCTCACGTGAATGGACTCTGCTTGAAGAGGCTTTCCCATGTCACCACATATTAAGTTGAACTGGCTGATGGGCAACAGCTGTGTGGACCATGGTCTTAAGAATGATTCTGAGGCTGAATCTATGCCTGCAAGGAACAGGTGCTGTGATCAATTAGCAATGCCTGCCACAGGTATGGGATAGAACACTGAAGAATCCTTCCTGTATATTTTTCTTCTTTGGCTGAAAGAATTTTGCATTAGCTAAAGCCCCCAATTCTGGCTGTTTTGCTGACTTGCTAGAAGATTTTTTACTCAGTTATGTGACCACTCTGCCTGAGCACCCTCACCAACAAGTACCCACAGTCAACTCAGATCACCAACACATGTGGTGGTGGTGGTGGTGGTGGGGAGGGGGGTGTTCAATAGATAAATGTGAATATTCAATGACATTTGGAGTTCTGAGAAAGCAAGAAAACTTTAATGCCCTATTTTTAGAAATAATGACCCCTCACCTATATTTCTATGCAAATATTTATAGGAAATATTTATAGGAAGGCTTTTAAAAAGCTAGAAAATAAAAAAAAAAAGGAAAGTATTTGGGAAACATCTTCTGGCTGCTTAATTCTCTGAGGATACTAGAGAAACTGGGTATGTCTCTGGGATGTGTGGTTACTAACCAGATTGTGACCTTTGAGCAAGTCCGTTAACCTCTCGGGGCATCGACTTTCTAATCGGTAGCAGACATATTGCACTTCTTCTAAGATACGGTGTCAAACTTCCTGTAATAAAAATGTTGGCAAGATGGAGAGACTCTGGAAAGTGGTGAAATTAAAGGGTAGGAGAGAGATTCTCTGGGGAAAACAACGGAGTTTGTTGGCTGCTGATGCAAGACTGCAGTGTCGCTTTAGGGAAGGCAGGGAATCTTCAAATCTCTTTTCCCTGGTGTCTCTATCTAGTTTTGATCTGTGACTTCAAATTAGTGTGTGAATGACAAGACACTACAAAGAAGCATTAGGTGCTTTTGTGGGCAGCCTTCATGTGTCCAGAGTGGGAGAGAGGGCAGGGCTGGGGATCAGCCTTGGTCCAGAGAGACGCTGCTGCCTGCCAACTGCCCCTTGGGGAGCCCAGCAGCAGTCTGGGGAGTTACATGACTCCAGGCAAGTCTGATCAATAAAGGGCATCCTTACTATAGCAACGCAGCACGGTGGCAGGGCTGCCTGTGGATCACGTGCCCCTTCCCCAGACACTGTGGAGTTTGGAGCAGACAATTAGAAGTTGGGGGCAGCTTCTCTCAGAGGTCGAAAAGCTGACAGATGAGCAAAGAGCTTTCCTGCTCTTCATCCCATTGTGGGCATGGAAGACTTTTAGCCCACTCACCTTTGGTATTAGCCCTTCTTGGATTATATCAGAAAAATCACAGAAAAAGCTTAGGAGTAGAAGCATGGGGACGTCCACAAAAGGAGGAAATTCTCTCATTAATAACAACAATAATGACAGTGAATTTTTATTGTTTGTGTGACTCTGATTAATGTCTGTCTCCCCCTCTAAACAGTGGCTCCCTGAACACAGAGACAACGAGTGTTTTCACACACCCTTATGTCCACTGCGTCTTGTGGCTCAATATGTATTTACTGAATGAATGAGTCAGCTGTTTATTGCAAGGCAGGCACTATAGCGAGGCTTTAACATAGAACTTCCTGTTCAATCCTCACAAGGATTTTGTAAGATAAGTATTATTATTACCCCCATTTTATTGACAAATCAAAAAGAGGGCATGAGAGTTAAAGCAAGTTGCCTAATGTCAGCAAGAAGTGTCTGTGTTCTTATAGGGGCACCTGGGTTTATAGTTACTAAAGCAGGGTTTCCTAACTGTGACAGTAGCTAGCTTTGGAGTTGGATTGTTCTTTGCTGTGGAGGGCTGTCCTGTGCTTTGTAGGATGTTAGCAGCACCCCTAACCTCTATCTACTAGAAGCCATTAATACACCTCCACCTCCCCATTTGTCTCTAGGTATTGTCAAGTGTCCTCTTGGGGGAAAATCACCCCCAGTTGAGAGCCACTGTATTAAAGGAAAGCCCAAACTGGGCTAAACTCTGAAATATACTTTATTTTGCCTGTCCTTCACAGTGTGTATGAACTGATGGTGTGTTTGTTACACTTAATATAGGCGAAGGTGTTGCTTGGTGAAGCTTTACTGGGGTCTTCTATAAAGCCACTTATAGGTGTTTATGTGTGTGTGAACAAGGGAGTCATATCATATCAGGGCTTTGGGGTCATGGGACATTGGTTATAAACTGGCAGGTCCCTCATCCTGGAACCTGGACGAAGGGAGAGGACTCCAAAGGGTCTGTGAGGTTACTTCTGAGATTCACGTTAGCTCTAATATAAAATTGCATCTGTCCTAGAATGATGATTGTAAGTAGCCTGATATATAGAAAGAGCAAATACTTAGGAGACCTTTAGACTCTGATGTGAGTTTTCATGGACAAGTCATTTAATTTCCGTGAGCTTGCTTCCTCATCTGTAAAATTATGGATTCTGGGAAGATTGCCTTCGATGATGGTCAGTTCTAAGCACTCAGGCTGACAACGGCTGCTACCTGGAACTACTGGGTATGTGTGAAGACAAAGGAAATGGGCCAATCCAAATGTTCCTCAAAGATTACATATTTATTCCTATTCCTGTTCTCATAATTTGTAACCTGCATTGAGTATTTTTATGTGCCATTATTCTAAGAGTTTCGTATGTATTAAATCAGTTAATCCTCATAATTCCTGATAAACACAGCCATGTAAAAATGCTTGGCTAGCTGATCACAAAACTGGATTCCAATGTCTTTTCCCCGTTGACATTGTTTAGAGAACGTGGTTGAAGTTCAATGAATTTTCAATTGAATTCCACCAAACAATTTTGTTCCTATCTGCTGTATACAGAATTTGGGCACCAATATTTTTTATTCCATATAACATATATGATAGGATAGTTTCATAATTATTCTTGAAGCAAGTTAGGACCTTCATGCTGATGGGAGAAGCAAAATAATTTCATGTGATTCTCCCACAATACAATACATATTGCATAATTTTCCTATTGAGAAGAATGATGTTTTCCAGATGCAATCATATATAAACCTAATTATGAAATGCCCACCAGGGTATAATTTAAATTAATCTATTCTGCTTTTAAAAAATGCATTCCTTTCACACTGAGATATTTTATTTATGCTTTAGAAAACTATATAATTTGAATTTTTAACTATCATGCCTAATTCCTCAAAGGAAAGCAATTAGTCATTGGAACTTCTTTCATTTGCTGTAGCAAATCTTCTATTCATTTTTAAATTCTGCTCAATTCTTCCTGTTCTTTGAGTTTGGAGGTCCTACAGTCCAGGTAGGGATAATGATGTTTACAGCCTGTATTCCAAACTATTCTCTTCTACCACTTTGCTTATGGTGGTTGTTTACAAACTTTTTCATGTCACATCACTATCAATGAAACATCTTTGAGCATGCATCTCTAATGTATGCACAATTGTGATAAATTATATACATGTTGCTCACTTGCTGTATATTGATATCAGTAAAGTTCCATTTGTTTCCTTTTTTTTTTAATGAAAATAAGGGTAAAAACAAGCTGTACTGTTTCCATATCTGTTTGAGTCATTTTCCACACACTCCATTTGAGAGTCCACTGTGACAAAGAAGAAATACAGTCTATTTTCTTATTTCATTAATGGGGATATTATCAATCTTGCTTATTTCACAGAGTTGTGAAGAGTATCAAATGAAATAATAATGAGCATAATAATGATATCAGTTAGCTATTGCTGTGTAACAAACCACCCAAAACTCAGTGGTTTAAAGCAATAATTATTTATGAGCTTATGATTCTGTGGTTCAGCAGTTTGGACTGGGTTCTTTTGCCAGGCTTAACTGGACTCATTCTTGTGGTCACATAGGAGTTGGTGGCTTAGGGTAGGCTGGTGATCCAGCGTGGCCTCATTTGCATATCTGGGGGTTGATATTGGCTGTTGGATGGGCCTCCATATGGTCTCTCATCCCCAAGGAAGCTGGCTTGGGCTTCTTCACATGGTGATGGGTTTATCCCAAAAAGATGAGAACAGATGAGAATCCCCTTAAGGCCTGTGCTTAGAAATGATAATGTTACTTCTGCTGCATTCTACTGATCAAAACAAGTCACGAAGCCAATGCAGATTCAAGGCATGGAGAGAAAGACTCCATCTCTTGATGGGAGCTGCAGAGTGCTTGAAGCTGGGTTATTTTAATGAGTCTTCCAAATAAACTTAAGATATATTGCTATACTAAGATGTTCTTAATAGTTTATGTTGAAAGTCTTCATTTAGAGGACTTACCATAAGTTTTCAACTGTGTTTTGCTAGAAGTTTCATTCTTCTTTGCACCAAACTATTAGATATTTTAAATCCATAAATAATCATCTAGTGCAACCTTTTCTTTGACAGATAGTGAAAGTGAGGCCCAGGGGACATTTGTTACTGTTATTATTTTTGCCTCATATACTTTCCAAAGATCTGAGTGGGCTTATAATAGAAAATACAGATATGATAGAAGATGGATACATGGGTACAAATTTTGTTTGTTTGTTTTAGTTTTTTAAGGTAAGATGGAAAGAGGAATGGTTGAATCAGAAAGTCTAGGCTGAGGAAAGCCATTACAATTGGGGATAAATACATGTTCTAAGCTTTCAAACATTTAGGGCCAAAGGACAATATGTCTGCATAGCTATTATCATCCAGTGAAATACAGCATTATAAGAGAAAACCTCTTTTATTCCCTAAATTTGAACTCGGGAGGGGATTTGCCTCGAAGGCATTTGTGTAAGGAGCATCATGTCTTGATTGCTGTTGTTATTATGAGATGTTTTACATATATCTATTTTTTATGCTACTTTTCCATGAGAGAATTATGCTGAGAGTAATAAATAAGAGACTATAAAACTCTTGGGGGAATTTGAAAAAGAAAGCAAATAAAACTTAAAAAAATAGAATTATTGAAATGAAAAACTTAATAGGTGAATCAAATTGCAGATTAGATACAATTAAAAAGCAAATTCGTGGATTAGAAGATAAACTTGAAAAAATTACACAGAATGCAACACAGAGAAAGAGGTGGAAAATGTTAAGAGAAAGAGTCATAATTAAGAGAGTCTAAACTATGTCTAAACAGAGTTCCAGAACAAGAGAATATGAAAGGGAGTAATATATGAGGGGATAATGACATAATTTTCCTGGAGTTAATAAAATTTTCAGATCAAGAAAGAATAATGAGCAGGATAAATAAAAATAAATCTGTAGCCAAACATGTAATAGTAAAACAAAAAAATCTTAAAAACAAACAGAAAAAGACCTCCAGATCATCTATACAT
Organism: Ailuropoda melanoleuca; assembly: GCF_002007445.2. Taxonomy (NCBI): domain Eukaryota; kingdom Metazoa; phylum Chordata; class Mammalia; order Carnivora; family Ursidae; genus Ailuropoda; species Ailuropoda melanoleuca. The sequence goes on along the minus strand of NC_048220.1, from coordinate 99,250,050 downwards.
TTAGTTTTCATTCCTACAAATGAAAAATAATTAAACAACAAGGACTGAATTTCAATAGCAACAATGGAGCCCAGAATATCTTCAAAGACTGAAAGCAGAAATCTGTCAACCTAGAATTATATATCCAGTTAAACTATCTTTCAAGAATGCTGGGGGGGAAAAAAAAACTTGCATACAGACAAAAACTGAAAGTGTTTATAAGCTACTAACAACTCCTAACAAAATCACTTTGAGGGGCACCTGGGTGGCTCAAATGGTTAAGTGTCTGCCTTTGGCTCAGGTCATGATTCTGGGGTCCTGGGATCTAGCCCTGCCTTGGGCTCCCAGCTCAGTGGGGAGCCTGCTTCTCCCTCTCTTTCTGCCCCCCGTTTGTGCATGCTCTCTCTCTCTGTCTCAAATGAATAAGTAAAATCTTTAAAAAAAAATCACTTTGAAAGGATAGACTTTGGAAGGAAGGAAAATAATCTCAAGAAAAAAGATTGAATGAGATAACACAAGCAATTGAAAAGAAAGCAAGAAAGGAGAAAAAAGGAAAACCCACATACACAAAACCAGCTGTTTGTTGTTTAAAAGAGGTCCACCTTAAATTATGAGGGCATAGAATGGTTGAAAATAAAAGGATAAAGACAACCAAAAGAAAGATTGTATAGCTGTGTTAATATCTGACAAAATAGAGTTTAAGGCAGAACCATTACTGAAGATAAAGAGTATTACCATTTAAATGAAAATGTTTCAACTCGTCAGGGAAAGATAATGTTCTTAAATTTGTGTGTACCTATAATATAGTTTCAAATTATATAAAGTAAAATGAAGGAATTACAAAGAGAAACTGACAAACACGTGGGAACTTAAATATAATTTTTCTCAAAAACTGACAGATCAAGCAGGTAAAAATAGAGAATATTTGAAAAATAAAATTAACAACATTGATTTATATATCACATGTAGTTCTATAACTTAACAGTGAAAGATACTCATTTTCAAAAATACATATAACATTTATGGAAATTGACTCTTTACTAGGCCATAAACCAAATCCCAACAAAGCTTTAAAAATCAGCATTAAAAAAAAGAAAAAAATCAGTATCATGTGCATACTGATTCATATAGACCCTATTTTCTTACCATAGTTGAGCCATAAAAAAATGAATCATCCCCCCAAAATATTTTATAGATAGAAACTAAGAAAAGTGTAATTCTAAATAACTTGTGTCAAAAGGTAAATTATAATGAAAATTAGAAAATTCTTGGATCTGAATAATAGCAAAAGCATTACATATTAAAATTTGTGGGATATAAGAAAGAGGGCATTAGAAGTAAATTCAAAACTATTTTGCTTGGAATAGAAAAGAAGTCTAAAAATTAGTAAGCAAACATCTAATTTAAATTAGAAAAAATGAGAAACAAAGAATATAGAAGCAAGGAACTAGTAAAAATAATAAAGAAATTAATGTAGGAGGAAGCTTTGAACTTTTTCACATGCTAGTCGTTATTGTCACTAGTGCTGTTCACCAAATATTTCCACTCCTGGGCTAATGAGATGGCATTTTCCCCATCCTTGGAGGTATGTGTGGCCATGTGATTTGTTTTGCCTGATGAAATGTGAGTGGAAGGAGGGTGTGTCATTTCTGGGTGGAAAACTTGTTTGCTAGTGCATGATTTACAAAGAACTCTGCCCTTCCCTCTGCCCTGTTGAATGAATAGCAATGCTCCAGATAGTGGCTGCTCCATTAGCCTGATACAGAAACTGAGCTCCCAGCCTACCTACAGCGGACTGTAGTGTGAGCAAGCAATAAAGATCACGGGTTGTGATTTGGCAATTATTTGTTATAACTGCATAACCTAGTGCAGTAATTCCCAACTGGGTGTTGATTTTGCCTTTGAGGAAACATTTGACAATGTCTGGAGATATCTTTGATTGTCACAAACCAGGGTGGGGGAGTCATGCTCCTGGTATGCAGTGGGTAGAGTCCAGAGACGCTACCGAACGTCCTACGAGGGACAAGACAGCCCACAGGATAAAGAATTATTTAGCACAAAATATCAATAGTGGGAAAGTTGAGAAACCCTGAAAATAGTGTATGGGCTTGATAAAATAGAATCAACATTCTAAAAGTCAAAATTCTGCTCTACAGGAATGGTAGAAATGGCCTTGACTTGAAGATATTGAGATAGTAATAAGCAAATGTCTACCAAAACAAGTGGAATCCCATTGAGTTTTTGCCTTCTATTCCAGGGGACTCTTCAGTAGATCCCCTGACTTTGTTCAATATATTCAGGCCAGTTTTTTTCTCTTCCCTCCAATGAGGCTTGGTGAAAATCAAGCATAATGATTGGACCAAGAGTGTTAATGTAGAGTAGATTCACTGTGTACATAGTGATGTTGGCAAAGGTCACTCACCAGTGGGGGACTCTTTCTTTCCCTAGATTTTAAGGTAATTCTCTTCACTGGAGTCATAAGGCTGCTGTCAAATGGTATCTGCATCTGCTTCTCTTTCTGTCTCTGGGTCTCTTCATCTATCTCCTCTGGGTCTCTTCCTCTTTTTTGCTTCTTCCTTCCATGCAGCCGAAGTAGTGGCATGGCCAGGATCTTTGCCTCAGAAACAAGTTGAGTCATCTCTCTGCAGTTTCCTTTCCTGTGTGGCAGTTAGGTGTGCAATCTATTTCACTGGCCACAGCCCAGGCCAGCTTGAAGTTGGGCATCGCAGGCAAACATGCTCTTTTTTGTAGCCCGTGGATGTCTGGGTTTATTCATTTTGGAGCTGGCAGGTATGATAGATTGATTGTCTAACTAGACAAAAGCAGTGTTCCACAGGGTCCAGTCCAGTTCACTCAAATTCTCTGCATTGAGATTTGGAGCCAGATTCTGTAGCGATAGTATTACTTTGATTTTTCATCTGCCATTATTCCTTGATCATATCAGTCCCCTGAATGAGGCACTTGGGAGGATTCCTGCAGTTTGGGGTAAGATTAGGGTATTTTAAGATTCCTCAGCCATAATATTATATAATTACAGGCCAAATAAACCTCATTTCTAACACTCTTCAGCAACTTAATTCTCCAGTTTAGCAAGACTAAGCTAATGATTGATCTCAGTAGAGAACTTTTATCCTCTTGCCCAATACACTCAATGATGAGTTAGATACCAGCTAATATTTTTGAGCACTTACTATTTACTAGATGATAATGTAAGCATTTTACACAAATTATATGATTAAATTCTCAGGAACCCAATTTTAAGCAGATACTATCATTATCCTGACTTAACATCTGAGCACAGTGGAAAGCAGAGAATTTAAGAAATTTGCTAATAAGTAGAACAGCTGGCACTGCAACATGCCACTTTTAGACTCCAGACACTGTACTGGTAACCTCTCTGTGCCATATTGTTCGTCCTATGTCTTCGATTGTAATGATCCCACCTTTTTTTTTTTCAGGCCAGAAGGTGGTGGTCTTCCTATAGTGGGGCACATAGGCCACGAAGAGGCCCACATTAGGTAGAACTGGTGCTGCCCCTTCGCTCAAGCTTGTCCAGCCTGGGCCTTGGGAACAACAATTTGAAACATTGGGTCTTAGTATGTAGCATCCATTCTCAGAAGTCAAAATGGAAAACTGACCTTGTGCAGTTGCAGTGCTTGTTTCTCTTACACTGAACACAAAGCCTTTGGTAGACCCTCAGGGGACATCAGATAGAAAAGCAAGTACGTCAGGTTGATTTGGGAAATTGGTGCTGTAAGCTCCTCAGAATCGCAACCCCCGTGCTTCCTTAATTAGAGAGGTGGCCCTACAATCAATATTCTTGCTATTCCTTGCTGTGCCATTCCCCTTGCTTCCCAGCTAGCTACTCTGGGGATTTTCAGCTGACGACGGTGCAATCCTCCTGGGACTGTGCAAGACACAGGGGGGGAGATGGAACATAATTTGTTGGCCTGTTATATGGGGTTGCTAAAGCACAGGACTGCATTCATCAAAGCCAGCATGGTTCCCCCGCAATTTTATATTCAGAATGCGTGTTCCATGGTTCACTTACAAGTGATGGCAAGATGCAGCAGATAGGTTGAAGTGTTGTCTAGAAATGTATAAGCATTTTAATTTTTTTCCCCTATTGCTACAAGAAGAGAATGCACAAAACTCCAAGTAAGAAACACTGTCCTAAACCCTGAACTTTGCCCAGATGTCTGTTACCTGCTGCTTAGAAATGTGCAAGGTATTTGAGGAAGAAGGATGGAACTTTTTATCACTATGGGAATCCGAAACTAGTTTATATTTTCTTACCCAGTGAAAGAAACAGAGGTGAGAAGAAAGAAAATAACTGATTAGTCTTGAGGCATGTTCAAAACAGGTCACCTAGGCTGTGTTTATAGGGATAATATAATTACAGCCATTTTCAAAAGTGTTCAGCCTCCCCCAAAATAAATATTAGTGAGGAAAGATAAGTTAGGAACCCCAATTAGCCAGATTGGAATGGTTTCACTGCTTGGATATGTAACTCTCCAGTTCACTTTTCTTGTATAAACACAGCTGTGATGTTCCAGCACATGACCTGGCATACCAGGATGCAGAAGTAAGGTGGAAGTTCTTAAAGAGAATTCTGGAAGCCGTGTTTATCATCTTGTCCCTTGCCACCTTGCCTTAAGACCATGTATTTATTTGGCATAAAATTGACAAAGAAAACACAAGCTCAGCTAAATGGTTCCTTTATAATCTGAAGAAAAGACCTTGAGCTGTGACCTCAAAAAAGTTATATCAATAAAAAAATTCCCTTAAAACACTTATTCTTCTGTAATTTAAGCTATTTCACTGTTGTTACTGTTAAAGAATGAATTGGCATATTATTTTACTTGCTCCCCATCTTGGACAGAGAATGGTCTAATAAAATGTCAGGTTGCTCTTCAAAAAGGCATTGTCCAGCCTGAAAATATACACAGTTCCTGAAACTTAGTCTTCATTTGGGAAATTAGCTAATGACAATCAAAGAGAATGTTTAGAGAAGCAGTGAAGAGAAAGGAAAACAAAAGGAATTAAATTTGACCAGGGGTGAATTTATACACTCCAACTTCAGGGTTTGAAACAGCGTGAAATCCAACAGCTATTCATTGAAGACCTCCTCAGAGTAAGGGATTAATACTCTGCACTGGGGGGGCGCCTGGGTGGCACAGCGGTTAAGCGTCTGCCTTCGGCTCAGGGCGTGATCCCGGCATTGTGGGATCGAGCCCCACGTCAGGCTCCTCCACTATGAGCCTGCTTCTTCCTCTCCCTCTCCCCCTGCTTGTGTTCCCTCTCTCGCTGGCTGTCTCTATCCTTGTCAAATAAAAAAAAAAAAAATCTTAATACTCTGCACTGGGGATAAAAACAGGAGTTTGTTAGCTCTCAGCGTTGGTGCTTAGTAACTTTATAACCTGAAGTGAATGGAAACTTACAACTAAGTAGTTGAGTCTAATGCCTTATTTAAAAAAAGAAAAAATTATACGACTGTCTGATTAAAGATTGTTCTTCCCTGGGCTAACATTGGCACAGTCAGAGGAGGGAACCAGATAAACGTGGAATGGCAAATAGATTTCCTTTCTTGTGATGATACTGATCAGTAGAGTCAGCTCTGAGAGGATGACTGAGGCCAAGTCTGGATTTGATTAATGATGTCTGTCATGGGCACAGAAGGAGAGAATGGTGGCAGGATATGGTATATTTGATATCCGTGATGTAAATTGTATTGTTTGAGCTGTAGCAAAGACTATGTCTATCCCCCAAATAGCTTCTTCAGTGTTNTCAGCGTTGGTGCTTAGTAACTTTATAACCTGAAGTGAATGGAAACTTACAACTAAGTAGTTGAGTCTAATGCCTTATTTAAAAAAAGAAAAAATTATACGACTGTCTGATTAAAGAGTGTTCTTCCCTGGGCTAACATTGGCACAGTCAGAGGAGGGAACCAGATAAATGTGGAATGGCAAATAGATTTCCTTTCTTGTGATGATACTGATCAGTAGAGTCAGCTCTGAGAGGATGACTGAGGCCAAGTCTGGATTTGATTAATGATGTCTGTCATGGGCACAGAAGGAGAGAATGGTGGCAGGATATGGTATATTTGATATCCGTGATGTAAATTGTATTGTTTGAGCTGTAGCAAAGACTATGTCTATCCCCCAAATAGCTTCTTCACTGTTTTACTGAAGTACTTGAAAATGATCACCTCATATTTGCTGCTTGGCCTACATTATTATTTAAAAAAAAAAAAGAGAGTACTAGCATATATTGGGTTCTTCATATATGCTAGGCAGTACTTGCCCTTTGCATATATTATCTGATTTATTCCTATTTTAAAGATGAAGACAGTGAGACTCACTCCTTAGAAATTGAACCAAGGTCTTTTGAGCTCCAAAGTCTATACCTCTAACCACTGTGTTTTTATGGCACATTCTTTTTGTGCTTTTGGTGAGGCCTTTCATACCCCTTTTCACTATGTTGAGAAAGCGTATCCCTGAGAAACCAGAATATTGAACAAGAGCATGGAGAAGAGAATATGCAAAACACGGACTTAGAACAACTTTGACTCTAATATGTTGTAGGCCACAATTTCCCAGGTCAGGCAAGCCACTGATTCTTCAAAAAGCATTGGCCTATTTAGTAGAGGTCTTCCTTAGGGATCCAATGTACTTCCTAAAATGATGAGTTTGTAAAATTTGCTTTTATTAGGCAATAATTTAAAGTTGCAGAGAACACAGAATTGGGCTATGTTGATAACCAGAGGTGCTTCGATGGGTCTAAGGGATGAGATGCTGCAGAGAAGACAAGTCAGAGTGGCCACTGCAGAGGGGAACAGTACTCATTCACTTTTTTATTCAATTGCTCATTTTACCCAATAAAGGCTTACTGAGTACCTACTTTGCTCTAGGCATTGTACCAACTGCTGGGGACGTAGATACCTGAATGCAGGGAGGTTTCAGAAGGGAGGAGACTAGTTCTGAAAATAAATGATATACTTACAGAGTTTGCTTAAGGTTGCACTGCCTTCCACCCCTTCCCCTTGGAGAGTCTGCTTTCTTCACTATTAATATCACTATCATTACAGCACTCACATCACCATTTTAATTCTAAACAACATAGATGAGACATGAACATATGTATGCATCATATTAAGTAAAGAAAGGTCAAATGCAATATTTTATCTGAAATATGATCATAGCCATGTAAAAATTATATGAGTGTAGCAGGATGACCTAACTAAAAATGTGTCTGAAGATTTTGAAACATTTACGAGTAAAAGCTGAAAAAAATCCTGTCATTTAGAAGCTGCAAAGATTTTCTGTCTTATAAGAAAGTCAGCTTTCTGACTTTCTGGGTCAGACTGGTTTTTTGTTCTAGGAGAATTGTCTCTATGTTACCCAAATGTAAAGCAAGACCAGCTCTTATTTGGGGGGCTTGTAAAATCATAGATACTCTTGACTGAGAAACTGAATGCCCTGTATGATCATGTACATTTGTTGCCCATGTATGAGCCTGAGCTCCTCATGTTTCTTTTTGCTGGGTGATTTAGGGTGCACAGTGCCTTAGATATGGTTACCTGTGTCTGGGGTGACCTGGAGATTACTACTTGACCTACTGCCTCCAGGGAAAGTGATTTCCAGAAGGATAAGCAAACGAGATCTTCCATTTCATTCTGGGAGGACCAGACTGGGTTGGAGTAGAGGATGGGCTGGATTTTTGATGATCTGTTTGGGATCTGGTAATCCAGACTTTGAGAAGTGCTCTGATTCTGAATTATTGTTCTTTTATATTAATTTCATGCTGGGACCCAAGAGTGGGACCACATTCTTGTGGGTGAGGGTAACATTTGCTCTGAGTGGAAATGGTATAGCCTCTGTCAATCACCCTGGCTAAGAGTGGATCTACTAGGAATGAAAATTATGGTCTGGGATGAGGAGACACTTCGTTTCTCCTTAGGAGATGTGCCTTGGGACCTGGACTATAAAGAAAGGAGATGACTTTGGCTACATTTTGAGCTGAGGCTAGGCCAGGGGATATCTCCACAAGGGACTCTCCAGAGGAAGCATCTGAGCCTATTCTAGGGGTAGAGGCAAGTTATTCTCTGTTGTAGCTTTCTTTTGTTCTTGAACTATAAATGAAATCATATTTGAAGTTAGAGCCTGGTCTCAATACTGCTATGCAGAATCAAGGGAAAGGCCCCTTGCATTTTGGGTTTCCAGACTAAAGAGGAGGCTCACTTCTGCTCTCCCTCTGAGGCCACTGTGTTGAAGCCAATACCTAGATTCCTGGAACTGCAGGAGGGGCGGGGTGCAAGACAATGCCTGTCCATCCCCACCCCCATTTTCCTAGATACAAAAGGCAAGGGAACCCCAAAAGGGGGGGTTCTAAATTTAGCAATCAAGATGGTAAGGATTAAAAACCTGGGCAGGCAAACTCGATTGTAAACAACAAAAAGGAAAGAGATGGTAAATTGAAAAAAAAGAAAAAAAAAAAGAAAAAAAGAAAGAAGAAAGGGGAAAGAAAAGAAAAATAGGAGAGAAATGAACTGAGGTTTTCAGTGCCTTTTCTGTGACTTCCCAGCCCTTGTACTTTCCAGGTCCGGGCTGTGTTATTACAGTCTCTCTCTCTGTCTCTCTTTATCCATTCTCATTTTCATGGTTAGTGTCTTCACAGTGTGTTTTCTTCTCCTCATAAACTAACCCATGCTTACTGCAGACAAGTTGTAAAATGCAGAACTCTCTAAAGAAGAAAACAGTTCCTACTCTGAAATCACCGGTGCAAACATTTTGTCACCTTCTACTGACTTTGAGCTTTGTTTCTGATAGTTTGAACTCGATTCTTATTCGGTGCCTCTGTTTTTGCCTTTGGACTCTTTACTCTCTGGTTTCTTACTTGATGTTTCTCAGTAGCTTTCACCCTGCCTGTTCACACAGGATTCCTAGCTGTGACACGGGCTGCAATTAGCCCCATTTTAAAGCACTCGTGTAGCATCAGCATCTATGGTGAAAAAAAATGATGTAGTCAGCTTTATCCTTGAGCCAGATTCAGTGCGGCAAAAAGGCTCCCAATGTGAGAGGCACGAGGAAACCAAATCGGAGGTAGGGAGACTGGCCGATTCAGAATGCCCGATTCAGTCGCTGTGGTACTTGTGTCTTTTGAGAGGAATGGAGGGCAAAAATCACACACACTGTTTATGTTGTTCTCTCTTTCCCTTTCATTGTTTTTTCCACTAAGACCATAGACAGCAGTTGAATTTACGTAATTGCATGTGCAAATGACATACTTTCTCAGTAAAACGGAGCAGCCAGAGGAGCTAAAACACTTAGCTTTCTAAAATATCGAGACTCAGTTGCTCAACATTAGTGCATTGTTAACTTGAGCTGTAACAGCTACACGAATATTATGTTTTACCTCTCGAATATGTCTGTAAAACAATATCTGGTTATGTGTGTGTATGTGTGCGTGCGTGTCTCACTATATATATAAAACCAGAGTAACTAATTCTGCATCGGGTAAATGGATTAGGGAGTGTTGAAGAGGAGCCATTTTCTTCACAACGTTTCAATAACGAGTAAATGGCATAGAGAAATACAGGTTGTCCCGAGAGGCAAAGCCTGTCCTTGGCTCTGGGCTATGCAAGCCCTGTAGGTTCTGAGCACCAGTGATACAAATTGTGCCAATCTGTTAGAGCAGAGCCGGCTTCCCAGTGGTTTTGTGACTGTCGCCTGCCTCTGCATCTCTTATAATGAAATGGTTCTTGGACAGCTGGGTTATCAGCAAAGAGCTATGTAGGAAGTGCCCTGCCCAATTAATCAGATGTCATTCTGACCAGATTTCCTTAGCACATTGCTTCATAGTAAACAGCAGAGATTAATAAATGAAAATCAAGAAGAGACAAAAAGAAAGGCATCATTTTTATGTATACTTGTCTTAAGGCATATTTTTCCATTTCTGAAACTTGAAAAATAACCATCTGGAAAGAATCATATTATAGACAAGGCATGTCATGACATTTACAGCAAATATTTTTGCTGTGAGGATCAGTATTCTCTCATTGCCCCATCAACTGCCATATAATCAGATACCCATAAAGTATTCAATAAATAGAGGGTTCCTGCAATAAATCAATAGTGGAGGGATAATATGGTTTAAGTGTTCACATTTTCCTTTGTTTATCCTTCTTTTTAAACACACATTTTTGCATCACAAACCTCCGTAAACGTTTGTCTTTGTTTCTTTGCCTCTCAGCCACCCAGTCTCGGGCAAATGACATTAAACTGCACCACTGCAGGGAGATCTCTGGCATAAATAAATGTATCAGGAGGTCAAGAGGTCAAGAGCATAAATGAGGCAAAGATTTCAAAGAAATCACCGACCAAATGATTTATAAATCATGGAAAATACTGCTCTGGCCATAAAAGAGAAATTAAATTTATACATCATGAGCTTCAGGATGCTTTGGGTTCTGGTGGGTAACTGGGTTAGAAATGGAAGAGCTTATGTCATCCTGTTGTTGGTTTGGAGCCTTGTTATAGCGGCATTTACCCCAGGACTCTAAATCAGGAGGATTGAGATTAAACTCCCCCTCCCTTCTCCTGTGTCTCCAGAAACATTTGCTTTTACCTCTGACCTGGAATTCCCACCAAACCAGGCTCTGCTCTGGAGTAGGGTAAGAATCAATTCACTGTTGGGCAGACATGGTAATACCCGTGAGTGAAGACAAGCCTCCCATCTGTTGGTGAAAGGCTGACAGTCCTACCTTTGTGTATAGGAAAGCAACGAAGAATTATAGCATCTGCCCTGGCCGGCCAAGGAAGCTGTGAAACTGGGGACTTCTGGAACATAACAGCTGAACCATCTATAGGAGAGAGTAAAACGAGCCAGTCTCTGTTAAAAGAACAATAATACTTTATGCTGTAATGATCTGTAAAGGGAATCTGTCCAGGACTTTTACAACTTCAAAATAATCCTTTCTACTTTTTGCCATATTTTCTTCAAAGACGCAATGTTCAATCATTTCTCTCTTCTCCTCCCTACCCATTTCTTTTTCTCCTGGATTTGGAAAAATATCAGATTGGAAACTGTGAAGCTTGAAAGTGTCTATTTATTTTAGCTCTGTATGAATTCGTGAAATGTACACAATGATCTATACATAAAACTGAAGTAATTTCATGGGGAACTTGCTGAAAACACACTCAATTGGGAACGTCACTTCCGAGTTAAACAGATGTGAAGCAGCAAATGACACCATGAACGGCCATCAAAGTTTGGAATTGATCGCTGCTCTTTATGACCTAACCGATGGAGACTGAAACTTGGGGCTAGTTTTAAAGTTTTCCTGGAAACAAATTTTGCTAATCCCACTCAATGGAAACAATATGCTAGTTCCTAGCTTGAAATACAGATTTGTGGTGATGACAGAGAAAAACAATATACTGTGTCAGAATTCCTTTGCTCTCACAATGCAAGGTAGGATTTCAGTGAAGCTCTAAATTTCTTTCCTTCTCTCTCTCTCTCTTTCTCTCATGCTTCTGTCTTTAGCTTTCAGTTGTTGTAAGAACAAAATCTTTTTGAGGTTTGTAAATTTTTGGTTGTGTGTTTTGATTTTTAAATGTCTTCAGACATTTTTTACTCAAGCATTGAGAGAAGGAAATGTAAAGAACATTTTTTCCCCCTTAATCTCCTTTTTCTAGTATTCCTAAACCTAGGTATATGTTAAAGGAAATTTAATCCACAGTGCTTGCTGATGCACTTATGCTTAAGTCATCAAAATTGGATTTTGAGTCACCTTGCTTAATAAGTCTCTCCAATCCCCTTTTTCTTTCTAATTGGGAAATTGGGCCTCATGGGTGGGGCCACAGATTCATATTACATTTGGAATTCAGGCTCCTGAGAATTGGTTGGCACCATTTTCTTTATCTACTCTGGAAGGATACTTTATCTTCCCCTACCTTGGAATCACTTTAAATACCCCAATGGGCCCTCTATCCTTAGAATCATTCTTTTCCCCAAAGAAGTTTAGTATAAAAAGTTGAGTAGGTTAAGAAAAAGTAATCTCACATAAGGTGTATCTGCTTTTCTCTACCTTAACTGTATTCACTTAAAAGAGAAGCAAATGTGAAAATAAAACTGAAATTTTGCAAAGAACTGAACATGAGACTACAAACCTTTTCAATGGTTTTCCCCAATATTTTCATAGGCATTGGCTTGAATTAAGTCTTCATTACTCAATATTAAGGACAAAAAAGAGGATATTAATTTATATCTAATAAAAAATGTATAAAGTATATGTTTGGAGAGAAACTGTTAAACTTAGGACTAGGCCAATGGTGAATTTATTTGCATTTTTTTCTGGTGAATTGTTAGGAATTATGAAGGTTTTCTGTTGAGCCATGGTTGTTTGCCCTTTTAATCTCTTCCTACACCCCAGCTCCACTGTTTTCAGACATAGCTAAATGTCTCAGAGTTGGGCTTTCATATAGTTGGGTCTGTTGTGCCAGAGAACAGGAAAGATCATCTCTGCTGCTAGTAAAAGAAATTGCTGACTTTGTTACATCTTAAAATTTTATTTGTTTTCATGGAAATGAGCAACTTGTTTTGCCATATTTGCCTTTTCTGGCCCATTGGCTTTTGATCACATCTCATGGCTTTTTTAGCACATGATATTTTATTTGCACTGATAAAGTTGTAATCTTGAACATGCAGATGGAGAGGGGTGAGGTATCCTGTAAATAGACTGTGCAATGGGATTTATCTATTATTACGTGGCTGCTATAAAATGTATAACACAGTGGATGACAGGCAGGGTGACAGTGTGGTGGGAGTCCAAGTAGATAGTAAATAACACAGTAATTCAGTAATACTAGTCAGATTGGGGGGGGAACCAAAAAAATCCCCTAATCTCTTTTTCTGATTTTTAGCATGGAATCTCTTTAATATTCTTTGACTTAAAGAGACATCAGGTATGATTTTTCAGGGCCTACTTTAAAGAGAGAGAAGAATTTTTTATACATAGTCCATCATGTACAGAAGACTGTGATTTTAGAGTTCTTGACATTTTTTTTTCTTTTGTTGTCTAAATATCTGCTCCCTAAATTTCTCTTTAACATTTACAATCTTATTTAACTCGTAGCAAAAATGATTAGGAGAATGGCCTCTGTGGTTAGGAGTTCGAATCCTGCCTCAACTATAATCACTGTGTAATTTTATACAAACTACTCGACCTGTTTGCCTCAGTTCTCTTCTCTATAAGATGGTAAAGAGAGTATTACCTACCATGTGGAGTCATGGTGAAGTTTAAGTTCATGGAGAGCAGAAGGGCTCTTGGCATAGGGTTAATGCTTATTCAGTGTTAGCTGTTGCTGCTATTTTTACTGATGTTATTTAACAAATCGTTTAGTACACACATTTGGATAGGTAATTTAAGGGAAACCCAGCCAGTCCATGCTCACGTGATTCTAACCTGGTCATGTACGAATTACTAAAATTACCCAAATACTCCTGAATTAAGGCTCTGAGATCCCCAAAGGTGAACTGTGAAGCCAAGCTTTTGATTATGTATCGGAGTACCGGTGTAAGCATGACTATTTCATGGTTAAGAAAAGCAGAAATGAGGAGTACACATCTGAAACTGAGGGAAGAGCAGTGGGTTATGAGTTGGAAGATGCACCACCAAAAACAAAAACAAAAAGAGTGTGACCTTGGGCAAATCACGTAGCCTCCTTGAATCTCATCAGCCAAATGAGAATGGGAGGGATGAGACCCACTCCGTGTTTCCCAGGGTTATTGTGGGAACCTATTAGAAGAAGCATGGGCAAAAGAAGGCACTCTGAAAAGATGAATGTGCTGTTCAGGCAGGAGGTGATGCAAGTTGAATGACAGAGCAGGTTTCTGCCCATCAATCCTGCATTTCTGCCTGTTACTTTTTCAGTCTGGGATGCTGGAGATGGCCCAATTGCAAATTCTAGGGCATGCATGTGGCATGTTGATTGCACTAGTGCCTGCCATGGAAAAGGAGCTGGGGTACATATTTATGTGTCAGTTCCAGACAGATAGTTTTGCTTTGGAAATAAAGAGGCTTTCCTGAGTGAGATGGGATACATGGATAGACCCCAGATCCTCCCAATGAGCACCCAGATATTTGAAGCATTGTGCCCTTTGATGTCTGAATGATACCTAGCAATTTTGTGACAATATTCCTTAGTCAGAGTCGCAGAGTTCAGCAGCCACCCCCTAGAGCCCTGGCAAAGACAGTCTCTGAAAATGCCAGAAGAGATAGGAGTTAATGTACAGTGCAGTAGAGCAAAGGCCCAGGGAGCCCAGATCCAAGCCAGGAGACAATGAGGAAAAGAGGGAGAGATTGCAAGAGAGGGAGAGGGAGAGAGAGAATGAATGTAAGGTACAGATGAACAAGGAGGACCAGAAATGGGCCTAGGCCACTAATCCAGATGCAGAAATAAGAGGGGGGGTTTGGTGGGGGCCCTAATCCATCACTCAGCCTGGCGCGGGCAGGGAAGTCACGAGCCTGGCACCAGCCGCTGTGCTCTGGGGCCGCCTCCCCGCCTTGGGCGGCAGAAGGGCTGCAGGCTGAACCGTGACGTCCTGGGCCTGTGCTCCTCAACAGATGGCACTGTAAATCTGAAATATTCCACAGGAGAAAGACAAATGGGAATCAGCCGAGAAGGCTTGAAGCCTGGCATACGGAGTGGAATAAAAAGAGGCCCGGCATCCGTATGGAGCCGTTCCTTCCTCCTGCTCTTAAATATCACACTTCTGAAGTCATCTCCCACTGGAACTCCCAGCAGCTGAATAGGTCCATAAACACAGTTCTCTCCAGGCAGAAGGAAACCAAAAACCAAGGCGGTACTCCTATAATTCCAGCCCATGGGTAGGTGTGGAGATGTTTACCTTGAACTTTGAATAATTTCATCACCCAGCCAGCTCCCGCTGGTGACTCTCTGCCCTGACCCCCAGCCCCCAACACTGAGATACAATAAGTTCTTCCCTACTCTCCCCTTCGGATTTTCTCAGGGATTTCTTGATTCATGCTATATCCAAGGCACTATCATTTATTCATTCACTGATCATTTATTTCTTCTTCACTGAGCAACTTTTTTTGTGCCATACACTGTTCCAAGGGACTGAGGACACAAAGATGACTGTGATGTGACTCTTCTTCAAGAAGTTAAAATTTGATCTCATGGATGGGTATTAAACAGGCTTCAGAAACCAAATAAAATGGTTAAAGTGCTCACTCCGCAGGGTTAGAGAAGCTCTGTAGGTACTGGTAAGATTTGGAGTTCAGTGTCATTCTGTCAGTGATCTAATGAGCCCATTTATGACAACCTTCACCTGGGGGTTTCAGAATATTTGCTTTGGGACTGATGCATAGTTTTCAAAAAATTTTAAAATGTTTTCACAGTGCACATACAGAAAATAAAGTTCATCTCTTACCAATTATGCTGTAGCTTTGCCTGCCTTCTCGAATGCCAGCCGCTTTGTTGCCTCTGGATTTTTATGCACTGTTCTGATTTCACGGAATTCTCTGCCCTCCTCCTTGTTCGGGCACCTCACTGCAAGCTTTGAGGTGTCAGCATAAATAACACCTCTCCAAGGAGGCAGGAGAGTGTAGTGGTTGAGTGTAGGGTCTGGAGCATGCCTGCCAGGATTAAAATTCAAATCTGCTAGCGGCTAGCTCTGTGATCTTGGGCAAATTCCTTAACCTCTCTGTTATTCAGTTTCCTCTTTTAAAAAATGTGGGTTGTTATGATATCTATCTCATAGGATTATTTGGAGGTTTAAATAAGAAAATATATGTAAAATATTTAGGGAACATTCAATAAATACTAGTTTTTATTGTTCCTTGACCATCACTTCTAAGTTGGTTTGCTCCTATTATCCACTGTTTTGCTTCCTTTTGGTTTCCACTATAGCATTTACCACACTTACATATAGCACTTATGTGAGGCAATTCTCTGTTTACCTACTTGTTAATTATCTGTCTTCCTCACTAGATTCTAAGCTCCACAAGGCTCTTTCCCTTACCAAAGTATTCCTAACACCTAGTATAGTACCTGGATATAGTAAATGCTAAATAAATACTTGTCAAACAAGTGAATGAATGAACAAATAAATGAAAGCTAACCCCAAATATCCTTGGATAGTTGGGATATATAGAAGATGCAATGAGAAAGCTTTATAGTGGGTATGAATTTAAAAAAAAAAGGTGGGGATTGATCTTTGAAGTATGGGGCTTGGGAATCATTCTGTCCTGGTTTCCTAACAAAGGAGAGTTCTAGGTGTGAGACAAAATTCCACCAATTTCCCCATGTTGTAAGGGGCTTCTGGAGATATTCTGTATACAGCATGAAATATATATGAAATATAGCATGTCTCAAAGGGAAAAAAAAAGCTGTATCTTTTTCAGATACAGGTGAGAAGGTTGCATTGAATCTTCCTAATGAAAATCAATATCCTAAAAGTTAAATTAAGTTGATGCAACTAACTATTCATTCAGTCCAACTTGCTTATTAGCAAAAGCACCCAGTCCACCACTGGGATCCCTGTTGCTAAGTTGCCTCAAGAAACAAATTGATTAATGGATTTTCTTTTTTCTAAACACCTTTCAAGTTAGCAGGTCAAATAGCTAAGATTTCATTAGGGCTACTCTAGTCAGTGATAGCTGTGCAGTTTGGTTTCAAACACCCGATTTATAGATTGGCCTAAGCCCCACAACATTGATTGTGTTTGGGGGATTTTGGAAGTCTGTGCATTATCATTAAGTATCTATAAGGAATTTGGGGTCAGGAAGGAAGGCAGGAAAGCCCTGCCAAGAAGGGCAGTTCAGTGAAATGAAATGGTAGCGCCAACACACTCCTCTTTTCACCCAATGTTCTCAAAACGCCAATATACATTAAAATTGTCTGTGAATGTCAGTGATGTTTTAAATGAGAACTTCTTAAGTGGGTGAATTGGGAACCAGCAAAATACAGTCACTTGCTGATGGGGGATTCAGAAAGAACACAGAAGATGACAGTGAAACCCAATAGATGAAATTTGATAGGGAAAAGTTTAAGTTTGATAACTGAAACTTGTCTTATTAAACTTAGTGAAGTCTTCAACTGTGCTTCATTTTTGTACCAGCAGGACTTTAAGGGAATAGCATTAGTACAGTAAAGGTAAAGATCTATGTATCTATACATGTATATCTGTATATATATCTGTATCTATGTTTCTAAGTACATCTTTGCCTATGGGTCTGTATCTAGCCATACATAATTGTGGTTCATATCATGAACCAGTATAGTAGGTGCATAAAAAATGATTTATTTATTTATTTTTTTATGTAGTACCGAAGGAATTGAAACTGGGAAGACAGGTAGAAAACCAGTGGTGAAGAAGGAGGACCAGGAAAGTAAGAGTAGCTGAAGAAACCCAAGGTTCCATAACAAAAGATACCCAAAGTAGGAAACACCAGGATCCAGACGAACTTAATTTTCCAAGATAAACCAATATTTGAAACTGTTTCAGAAATTAGAGATTTCCTCTGAATTTCCAGGTATACTTGAAAGTTCATAAATGATAAGTTACCAAGGTAGCTTTCTTTAAAGGATAATGTCAAGGGAGATTTTTAAAGCTGGAACAGATCTTAAAAATTCTATTTAAAACGTTTTTAATAAACTTATAGAATTTTTAATAGTTTTACGTTGATATAGAAGTTGCAGGAATTCTAGAGAGTTCCTGTAGAGTCTGCACTGTTTCCCTTATTGTTAACATTGATATAGTACATTTGTCACAACTGATTAACCAGTATTAATACAAAATCTCCTCATTTTGCAGACAAAGAAACTGAGTCCCAGAGGGTTAAATGATTTTAAGTGAACCAGGACCTGATTTCCTTGACAGCCAGCCAAGGGCTCTTTCTAGTAAACTGTACTTCTCTATCTTGTGATTTCATACTTTTCTCTGTTATTGCTGATGAATCTTTACAAACAAATCTGGTTCAGAAATTCAAGGTGTGAAGTAGATTAAAGCAGAGCCCTTGTGGGTAAAGTGTACCCTGCCTATCCCCCGGGGACACCTGAGGCGTCTTTGAATAACTCTTAGGACTCAAAGGAGGGTAGTTTGGCAACAGCTCAGCAGTTCAATAGCAGAACTTGTAAGTGAACCATCTGGCACCATCTGCCCTGTGAAGCTGGAGGTGGGACTGTAACTGACTGAACTGAGAGCCGGCATGAGAAGGGAGGTAGATCAGGTTCACAGGTCACAGGTGGGACATGCTATTCGGTGAGAAGTGTATTCTTAATCCTTGTGATTAAACTGATTAAAGAAAGAGAGAGTCAAATAAGCATATTTGAGTTCATATAAATCTCCTAACTGCATCCATAGTATCATGTATTCTAGGGAAGACTGGCTGAGAATATGTTTGGGTTCTCTATAATGTATCCACTTATTCTGCTTTCCCCATTTCTAGAAAAAAATTACTTCTTCCCCTTCCTTACTGGTATTGGCTAGAGGAAAAGGGAGTGAATAAAAGCTAATAATAATAATAATAATAATAATGAAAAAAGAAAAGAGAGAGAGAATGCAAANCCCTTCCTTACTGGTATTGGCTAGAGGAAAAGGGAGTGAATAAAAGCTAATAATAATAATAATAATAATAATAATGAAAAAAGAAAAGACAGAGAGAATGCAAAAAAGAAAGAAAGAAAAAGAAAGAAAGAAAGAAAGAAGAAAGAAAGAAAAGAAAAGAAAAGAAAAGAAAAGAAAAGAAAAGAAAAGAAAAGAAAAGAAAAGAAAAGAAAAGAAAAAAGAAAGTATGACACAGGGCCTAAAGTTGCAGCCCAGAATGAGAAACTTTTGGGTTTAATGCCGAGCATTGCCATACACAAACTGTATGATGTTGAGGGAGTTATTCAATCTCTCTGTGAAACAGGAATGATAATCTTGTCAGTTGCTCCAGTATGTTGTTAAGGTAATTAAATGAAATAATGGATCTAAATAGTTTTGCCCCCTGCTTGGGACATTGTCAAGTCTTGATAAACATAGGTTGTTGTTATTTTTACTGGTACTAGAACTGTTTGTATTATTATCAAAAGGGGAATAAATGCATGAGAGTGAATAAGCAGCTTTTCAGAAATCAGTCTTTTGCTTTTAGTAGCCTTCTCTAGAATGCTCACCTTTTCCAAATATTTGCTTTTCCCCTTGAATCTTTATGACAATTATTTATTTAGTATTAATAATAATGCATTCTCTCATTCAAACAGCATGATTAAATTGCCAAAATTGAATTGACTAACTTTATTTTATAAAGGTGTTGGGGTTTTTGTTTGTTTGTTTGGGTGTTTTTTAATAGTCTGACATGCTACTGACCGAGCTTTCTGGGCTATATGATCTTTTTTAACAACCGGAATATTTGACTTTTGGCACTTTTCTTGAACCAGTCATTTATTCAACAAGTACTTACTGAGTGCCCACCATGTGTCAGCGCTGTTCTGGTCATTTGGGACACACACACAAGAAGATCCATGCTGTGAGACAGAGCTAAACCTAAGATAACAATAATAGTAAATTATATTATATGTCAGAAGGTGGTAAGTGCCATGGAAAAAGAAAAAAAATATAGGGCAGGGTAAGGAGAATTGGGAGCACAGAGTTGGGTTTTATTTCGTTTTGTTTTCCATCAAATGTGACCTGTTTAAGACCTCTTTGAGCTCTGTAGGCAGGCCTGAGTATCTGGAGATAACTAGATGCTGAAAGAGCTATTTTCCCACCACTCTTGGCTGGTTCTCCATTCTGTTGCCTTCTAAACAGTCAGCTTTTACTGCTCCAGCAGTCTATCTCACATACATAGCTCAATTCTTGTCTGCTACCAATCCCAGCAGATCCTTTTTTTTTTTTTTTTTGGACCAGTCAGAACCAGGCTCATACAGTTGCCCCTACTCAGAACCCAGCCAGAGGCAGATGAAAAGTGATGTTCTTTTTTTTTTTTTTTAAAGATTTTATTTATTTATTGGACACAGATAGAGACAGCCAGCGAGAGAGGGAACACAAGCAGGGGAGTGGGAGAGGAAGAAGCAGGCTCATAGCGGAGGAGCCTGATGTGGGGCTCGATCCCATAACGCCGGGATCACGCCCTGAGCCGAAGGCAGATGCTTAACCGCCATGCCACCCAGGCGCCCCAAAAGTGATGTTCTTGAGCATGAGTAATTCCTTTCCTCCTGGTGGTTTTCTAGGATTATGGGCAAATGAGGGAACTCCATCTGGATGTTAGGTGGAAGTCCCTGGGTTTTCTAGCCCTGTTGTAGGAATCCCAGCTTTCATTCCCAGGTGAGCTGCCAGAACACTCAAGCATAAGGTAGCATTATCATTAATCTCCCAACCGGGACTCCTATTAATGTGTCACTGAAGCAACCTATTTTTTTAAATACCAGTTCCCACCCCTTTGATATACTGGACATGTGTCAAAAAAATCAGAGGCCATCCATATCTTATCTTACATTAAGAAGAGTCATGTAGAAATGTCCCTTCATTACCAGGACAGTCATGTCAAAAAGAATCGACTTATTGTCAACGTTTCTAACCTAACAATGTTAATGGAGCCTTTAGATATCCTTTCTCCTCATTTGTTTCTTAGATGCCTATCAAGGAGACAGTTGCACGAGAGTTTCCAAGCTCTGGGGAGCCCTGTGTATGTGTATTAAATGACAGCACTCTAGGCTGCTTATTATAAAGGGATATAGGGGTAGGTGGGAAGATTGAGGTAGTGGGGAGAAAGCATGCTTTTGGCAGGGTGCCAGAGTGGTGGGGGACTCCAAGCAAGACTCAAGCTCCAAAGCTAGCTATTGTTTCTCTCCTCCCCTGTTCTCCCTCTAAAATTTTCCAGCACTGCATAACAAATACATTTATTGAGTGAAGGTAGCCTTTAAGACAGTTCTCAGCAAGGTTAAAATATTTCTTTCCCTTAATTCATATATGTCGTTCATTTCTTCCTCCCTCCCTCCCCCGTTCCCTTCCTTCCTTCCTTCCTTCCTTCTTTCCTTCCTTCCTTTTTTTTTTTTTTTTTTCTGAGCCAGAGGAGGAAATAGAGGAAGAAACAACTAGCTGGAGAATTTTTTACAGCCTTCAGAAAGTACCTGGTGCTGGGTAGGAGGATTTGCAGGTCAGCACCAATCTTGAAGGAACCAGCTCTCTGCCAACATGCTGTCGGCCATTCAGTGCTAATCAATAGTAACGAGATGACAGGTTGATATTAGTGAGTAAAGCAATAAGCCTTTTCCCCTGTAGAAGTTACTCAAATGACTTGTCCTAACAGCATGAAACTATTGGAATTTTTCTAGGAAATGCCCATGGGCTCTTACAGTAAATCTCTTTCATATATGGATAATTCATCCTTCTTTCTCTTAAAACACAATGAATGTGCTCCTTAGGTCTGTAAGTTCTAATCAACCCCACTCATAGACAGTTGAACTCTGTACAGTCAGCATGATTCAGAGATATAACCATCAAGTGTGTGCAGAGTACTTTTATAGTCTTCAGGGAGGTATATCCATTTTGGGGAATGCTCAGCACCCAAACACCCCTCCTCTGTAGAGATCTCTCCTGTATAACTCCTGGAGAAAAGTGGTGCTCTGCTTCCCACATTGGAAGCTGATAGGCTCTAGTTCCCTTCTCACCAACCCCTGGCGGCTGCTAGGCAGTGGGTTGATGATCTAAGTTCAGCCAGCTGGATGTTTCTGCCTGGCCCTTTAGGTTCTGAGCTGGTGATGTAATTTAGATAGAATTATTCATAGTGGTGGACCTAGTGGCAATGGCTGCAACTTTCTGTAGTGATGGCACTGGTTTCTAGCAATGGTCATATTCTCCCTGGGGTGTTCCTTTTGAAAATAGCTGTGGATCTCTTGGATATAGCTTGTTTTCCTGGATTTTGAGTTTGGGGGCTGATACTTTGAGTCATCTGACACCCTATCAAAGTACCTTTCCACTTAAGTTAGCCAGAATTGATTTCTGACCATTAGAGAAACTTTATTTTGTTTAATTCCCATTTCAGTACTGAGAGTATGGGATTCCAGATATTACCGACTACATTTTGTAAAGGAGAAAGCTGAGGTTGAGCAAGGCAAGTGACTTGCCCATGTTTTTGCTAGTAAGTGGCAGAGTTGAGACTTGAAGTGAGCCTGTGAGACCCCTGGGGGCAGTGCCCATGTCTTATTTAGTATAATAGGTCCAGGACCTGATGAAGGACATGGCAAAGGACCAGACTCTCAAGAATATTTGCAGTCCACATTCAGCCTATAGGATATAGTGTAATCTCTACTTGATGAGAGAGAGACTGTGACCTAGAATATATCAGGGAATTTCTCATACCAAAATGTTTGCTGTTTTTCAGGAGCATGGACTCAGGAAAACTGAAGCACAACCACAATCACACCCATCTTTCTGTCCAAATTGATCCCATTTTTCAGAATTTCAGAAGGGGAGCATAGCATGGAAGGACATTGTGGGAAGTGGAGACTAAAACGTGGGGAGGATGGAATGTCATTTCTTTATGTAGTTTTTAGTGAATGTGCATAGAATCATTACTGTGTTCCTGTGCTATGCTGGGCACCTGACATATATCTAGTCCCATCTCATCTCATCTCATCTCATCTCATCTCATCTCATCTCATCTCATCTCATCTCATCTCATCTCATCTCATCCTAACAATGGTTAACAATATGATGTAGGTACTGTTATGCCCTTAGTTTAAAGATGAGGAATCTGAGACTTAGGGAGGTTAAGTTCCTTGCTTCAGATTCACAGCCAGTAAGCCACAGCACCAAGTAGGACTGATGTCATGGCCTAAGCTCCTAACCCGTATATTGTACCAGTGGGGCTTGTTGATAATTAAATCTGGGGTTCATTGATGATGGTTCGCTGTTTTGTAACACATTTCATTTTTTTAAAAAAATGTATAGAATTGCTTATGTAATTCCAAGATCATGATCTTTGAGGGAGATATTCCCTCCTCCACTATTTTTATTTTTTTATTTTTTTTTGTGGGAGAAAGCTGAAATTTGGAAGACTTGGCAAAGAGAGTGTTAATGTGCTAACATCAAATGAATTCCATGGATTTTCTGTTCATTAAGGCTCATTTCCCTGCACATAACTCACCTCAGCTTGGTTATACTACTCCAGGGTATGCTAGTAAAAGGGAGAAAAATGGGGAAGCCAGCCAGAAAGAGGTGTTTTTGGCTGCAAAAATCAACTTATACCTACCAACAAAGAAAAACAGAAAGGCTTTGCCAAACAGTAAATATCAAGTTCGTTGCCTAAGCCCCAGAAGAAAACATATTAAGCAATTTATGACACCTTTTTGAGTCTATGGTCACCTGATACTACTTGGCTGTGAATTTTGGGAATTGCAATTCAGCAGTTGGGAGATGAATCACAGCAAAAATTCTGGTCATTTTATACCTCTGATAAAATATTGGGGATGACAAAGCATGAATCCCCTTTGCCTGAGATAATTTACATTTATTTATTCATTCACTGAATTAATTTACTGAGTACCTACTATGTACCAGGTAATCTTTTAGCACCAGGGGTAAAGCAGTCACTTTGACTTGCAATTGTCCTCTCTTACAGAGTCTATCCAAGGAATATGGATAAAATTAAGAAAACAAATAAATGAATAACTTCAGAGGATGGTAAGTGATTTGAAGAACACCAGTTAAGTGCTTTGATGGAGGATGGCAGGTACAGAGGGAGTAATTGAAACTGGTTGGTCTGGAAGCTCTCCCTATGGCCTTAATGTCAAGAAAAAGCCAGCCATTCAAAGGTCTAGAACAAAACATTCTGGACAAGAGGGTGAACAAGTGCAAAGAACCCCATGGAAATGGAACTTGGTGTATTAGAGAACCAGAAAGAACTGTGGGCCAGAGTTTAGTGAGAGAAGGGAGAGAGGGAAGGGTTGAGGTCAGAGGTCAACAGAGCAGCTCATGTAGGGCCTTTGGTCATTCATGTTCAAGAGTCTATTCCTTAACCAAAGAGCAGTGAGAGGCACTTGGGAGTATTCAAACAAGACTATTGATGTCTAATTGACAATGATTGAAGGCTCCTGGGGCAGTTTCAGTAGAAGGTGGTGGGGAGAGGCCTAGGAATAAAAGCAAGGAGAAGGGTTAGGGCATTGTAGCCAGACTACAGAAGCGTCAGTGTTGTTGGACAGGAGTGTGTATATCCTTAAAGTAAGCTCAACTATTAAAAAAAAAAAAAAAAAAAAAAAGGAGTGTGTATGTCCTAAAATGTGTATTCATAGCGGTTTTCAACGCTGGCTAAACATTTGAATTGCATTTGAAACTTCTTAGAAATACAGTTACCTGGGGTCTATCCCTGAATATTCTGATTCAGCAGATCTGGGAAAAGCATCTGTGTTTTAAGAAGCAAACAACAAGAGATTCTGAAGTGTAGCAAGGGTTGAGAACCACCTATTTAAAAATGTTTCCACATTCACTCTTTCTTTTGATTATCTCAGAATCTGTGAGGTAGTTGTTGTTGCTGCCCCCATTTCGTGGATGATGGAACTGAGGTTCATAGAGGGAAAGCAGTTTATTTACGAAGACCGGAAGGCAGCATCCTGTTCTCTGTATGCAAACCCAATGCTCTTTCTCTTACTCCACAGCATATCCCTGAAAGTAGCCAGCAAGTAGGTTACTGTCTAAAAATCCAGGGTAGAGAAGGATGTTTACTGTGAGCAAGCAGCAAGCATAATGGAAATTTGGAGACAAAGTGGGAGCCCATGACTGGAGGGTGAAGTAAGAAGGCACTCCTTCGTGGTATCATTTAAAAAGATGGATCAGATGGCATGGAATCTGACAGGGTGGTGAAAACATGTTTGAGGGGATTCATGGGGGAGAGTTTGGAGGGAGGGTGGTAGAGATGATTAGGTATGCGGAAATGAAGATGCTTCCATGAGCCAATACTCCAGTGATTATCTGTTATTTTTTGGCTGCTTAGCATCCATTCCAATTTCTTTTTGGAGACAGACAGAGGTGGCGATTTCTTCTCCATTGGCTCCTCTCCCAAGATGCTTTGAGTCACTTGGGTTCTAGTCATTTTGAGCCTGGTTTTACAACCTTCCTTTGATCCTGGGATGCCTCTACATCTTCTAACAAATCCCCTTTTTGCCATAGGTGTCCAGAATCAGTTCCCATTGCTTCCAACAAATAACTCCTGTCCTTGTTTGATGTAGTGACCATTTAGAGAAGGAGGACTGCGTGTGCAATTCCCTAAGTTGGCAAGCAGCCTAAATTTGCATTCTTCTATCCCACTTTCCGCACTCAACCTTTCTAGGTATATCTCTGGTTTCTGCTTTTGTAAAGATCACTGACTTCTTCTCTGGGACACACCCCCTCCTCCATTTATATATAGTGAAATGAGTGCCAAGAAAGAGAGACAATGGATAATAAAGAAGGATCATTCCTTCAATCCATTCTTTATTTAGCAGCCAGAATGATTTTTTTCAAAGTGGAAATCATGGCACTCCCAGGCTGAAAACTCTTTAGTGGCTTCCTATTGTAACTAGAATAATGATGAATCCATTAGTGCCTACCAGGCCCCAGGAGATGTGATGCTTACAAGGATTCAACTTCATCTTGCCACATCTTTGATATTGATGCTCCAACCACACGTGCATTTTTGTAGTTCCATGTAGGTACTGGGTCCCAGCTGCCAGAGGGCCTTTGCACATTCTTTTCCTTTACTCAAAGACTCTTCTTTTCCCATTTTGCCCAGTAAATTCCTTCTTTGCCCTTCAGAACTATGTTCTTTCCCCAGATAAGCCTTATCTGACTCTCCTGACTTGGGTATATCCAGCTCTTTCCCCCTCCACTCCCTCTTGCTCCCATCCCAGGCACCACACGTAGCCTATCTCATCAGAAGTACCAGTC
The DNA here is from genome assembly GCF_002007445.2 of Ailuropoda melanoleuca. Classification (NCBI taxonomy): domain Eukaryota; kingdom Metazoa; phylum Chordata; class Mammalia; order Carnivora; family Ursidae; genus Ailuropoda; species Ailuropoda melanoleuca. The sequence continues at coordinate 99,224,142 of NC_048220.1, read as the reverse complement.
ACAATGGCAATCTCACAGTTTGTTTTTGTGGTTCCCCATATTTGATTAATGTTTAGGCCCCCACTAGTCTGTAAATTTTGTGAAAGCAAACCCCATATTGTTTTCTCATCATGTTCAAAGTTCACAGCATAATGCTTGGTTACATAATGACAAAAATGATAAGAATAAGAATAACAATAACAATCGAAGCAGTAGCTACCATTTTTATACTACAAGGTGTTGTAAGCCCCTTACATGTGTTCTCAACAATCGTATTAGATTCCACCATTATTCCCACTTAAATATGAGGAAACAGATACAAACAGGCTATATGACTTAATAAAGGTCACAGAGCTAAAAAGTATTGGAACACAGGTGACAACCTACACAATGTGGTTCCAAAGTTGGAGCTTCTGACTATAATGTTATCTTTCTTCTATGCATAATAGTTGTTCAATAAGTGTTTATGAATGAATAAATGAGTGAAAGTGTTAAGGAATGAGCACATGACCCCAGAAATCTGGGAATAAAATTCCAGAGACCTGAATTTAGTGCCAACTCTGTGCCTGACACCTCTGTGTAATTTCATCCTTGAAGACCTATGTTCCCTTTGTGTGAACAAGGGGGAATGAGACAGACAAGTGTTAAGTACAAACACTCTGGGACTCTAAGCTGGCATGATTTAAAAGGCCACATCTGGATTCAGCTCCTGGGCTTTGAAACCTTAAGACGAAAATGACCAAGGTAGAGAACTTATCCCCTAGATCATAAGGGAATTCGTGGCCCCTGGAGATGAAACAATAAAAGGAAAGACCATATGGATGGAACCTACATCATGATTTCAGACCAAGGAAACAGGAAGTTGTAGGCCTTTCTCCATCCATCATTTTAGGTATTGCACAAGGTGTGATTTAGGGGATAATTCTCAACAATCACTTCCTTGAGATATATTCATTATTAGCAGTTATGAATGACGGCTGAAGGAACCACAGAGCTAATTTTTCCATTTCCTAATGTAGTTATACAAAAGTCTCATTGCATTAATATTTTTGCAATTGTGCTGTAACTGAAGCAACAGAAAACTGCTCACCAGAGATCCTGAGCCTTGCAAACAAGTCTCCCTAAGCCTGCACGGAAAATGCAGACGTGCTCCTCTGTTGCTCGTTAAGCTTGCTGGGACGTTAATGCATGCCTCCTACAGCATTTTAGACCCAGACCCCAGACCCAGGCCTCCTTCCCCACCCCCAAAGCTGCCACCAGGGTCCTATGTGCCTCCTAAACACTTGGCTGCAGCACTTGGGACATTTTATTGAGGCAGCTTTACTGGAAGGATCCAATTACAGGGTATAGCAAGTTAGATTCAGTGCCCCGGTTAACAATGCTATGGAGAACACTGAGGTTCCTTTAGCCCTTCCTGGTATAAAAGAAATGAACAGAATAATGGCAAACAGCCTCTGAGATGGCTGCTGCTTCTGGACATGAACACTCCACTGGGTTTTTAAAAATCTTTATATTTTTATTCATGTATAAAAACCAATACATCCTAGTTGCAGGGGGAAAAAGTCAAACAATAGGAAGTAGAAAGAGTAAAAAGTAAACCTCTCCCTTTCTACCTTTAAAATCCCACATACTTCCCCTGAGGTAAGCACTGTTTTCAGTTTGTTGCATATCCTCCAGATCTTTATTTATTGCATTTACAAACAAAATTATATTATACTTGAAAAATTTCTGTCCACATTTTTCTGCAACTTTATTTTGTGCCTTAACAATACATCATGGACATTTTCCACATCAATGCATGTAAGTCTACTTTATTCTTTTTAACTGGTCCTTTGCAGTTTCTAGTATGTCTCTATTGCACAATTCTCTTAACCAATTCCTCTTGTCAATGCATATTTAGATGTTTCCGAAATTGGGCTATTACAAATAATGCTGCAATGAATATCTTTGTAGTTTCTTTGAGAATACTGTGCACATATGAAAGTTTCTTTAGGGTAAATTCTAGAGAGTTATTCAGATTATTGAATAAAAATACTGCATTCATTCTGGGATGTTCAAGTTCAGGTTTCCCGTAGAGCTGAGACAAGCATTTGGAGGGCTTCATTTTTTAAAATAATAATTAAAAAAATAAAATAGTGCTACAATCACATGACAGATCTACGTGTTTGCTCTCTTATTACTATCTTTCATCCAGCCAGTTAAACCACCAACCCCACAGGTAACTACTGCTGTTAGCTTCTTAGATAGTCTTCTGAAGCTTTTTATGCATAAACAAACAAATATGAATGTACTTTCTTATTTCTTCTGCCGTTTTTTCATATAAAAGGCAACATATTTCATATACAATTCTGCTCTTGCTATTTTCTCTCACTCATGCATCTGATAGGTCTTTTCATATAAATAGAGAGCTTAGCTTTGTCATTACTTTTAAAATTTTTAGTTAATAAACTTTATTTTTTAGAATGGTTTTGGGTTCACAGAAAATTTGTAGAAACTACTGAGATACAGAGAACACAGAGTTCCCATATTATGCTTCCTCTGTCCTCCCCCACATTTTCCCTATTATTAACATCTTGTATTAGGGTGGTACAATTATTAAAATGGATGAACCAATATTGATATATNTCACAGAAAATTTGTAGAAACTACTGAGATACAGAGAACACAGAGTTCCCATATTATGCTTCCTCTGTCCTCACATTTTCCCTATTATTAACATCTTGTAACATCTTGTATTAGGGTGGTACAATTATTAAAATGGATGAACCAATATTGATATACATTTTATTAACAAAAGTCCATAGTTTACACGAGGGTTCATTCTTTGTGTTATACACTACTACGAGTTCTGAAAAATGCATAATGTCTTGTTTCTATCCTTACAGTATCATACAAAATAGTTTAATTGTCTAAGGATTACTTGTGTTCCATCTAGTTATCCCTTTCTCCCTCCCTGGCAACTATTGATCTTTTTATTGTCTCTTTAAAGAGTTTTGCTTTTTCCAGAGTGTTATATAATTGGAATCATATAGTATGTAGCCTTCTCAAACTGGCTTCTTTTACTTAGCAATGTGCATAGCAAATTTCTCCATGTTTTTTCATGGCTTGATTGCTATTTTTTTTTTTGTATCACTGAATAATTCATATGGATGTACCATGGTTTGTTTATTCATTCACCTATTAAAGGACATATTGGTTGCTTCCAAGTTCTGGCAGCTATGAATAAAACTGCTATAAACATTCATGTGCATGTTTTTATGTGGTTATAAGTTTCATACCAAGGAGTACAATTGCTGGATCATGTAGAAAGTGTTGTTTAGGGTTATAAGAGATTGCCTAACTGTCTTTCAAAATGGCTGTACCATTTTGCATTTCACCAGCAATGAATGAAAGTTTCTGTTGTCCTACAGCTTTGTCAGCATTTGGTGTTGTCAGAGTTAGATTTTAGTCATTCTAAAAGATGTGTACCGGTATCTCATTGTTGTTTTAATTTGCAGTAACCTAACAACATGGTGTTGAACATCTTTTCATATGCTTATTTTTCATCTGTATAACTTCTTTCGTTAGGTGTCTCTTCAGACCTTTTGCTTGTTTTTAAATTTGGTTGTTGCCTTTGTGTTGAGTTTTAAGAGTTTTTTGTTTATTTTGGGCTTTTAAATTTTTTCAAATTTTATTTTTAAATTAATATTTATTTATTTATTTATTTATGTATTTATTTTAGAGAGCATGAGTGCCAGAGTAGGGAGGAGAGGGGCAGAGGAAGAGGGAGAGAGAGTCTTAAGCAGGCTCCATGCACAGCCTGACTCAGGGCTCAATCTCAGGACCTTGAGATGATGACCTGAGCTGAAATCAAGAGTCAGATGCTTTTTAATTGACTGAGCCACTCAGGTGCCCCAAGAGTTTTTTGTGTATTTTGGATACAAGCTTTTTATTGGATATGTTTTGCAAATATTTTCTCTCAGTTTGTGACTTGCCATTTTATTTTCATAAGCGTCTTTTGCAGAGCAGAAATTTTTAATCTTAAATCTAACATAATTTTTTCTTTCATGGATTGTACTTTTTTTTTTCTTAAGATTTTATTTATTTGAGAGAGAGAGAGAGAGATTGCGCACAAGCAGGGGTAAAGGCATAGGGAGAAGCAGACTCCCCATTGAGTGGGAATCCCAATGCGGGGGCTCCATCCCAGGAGCCCAGGATCATGATCTGAGCTAAAGGCAGACGCTAACCGACTGAGCCACCCAGGCACCCCATGATGGATTGTACTTTTTGTGATGTATCTAAAAACTCATCATCAAACCCAAAGTCACCTAAATTTTTTCCTGTGTTTTCATCTAGAAGTTTTTATGGTTTTGCATTTTACATTTAGGTCTATAGTCCATTTTGAGTTAATTTTTATGAAAAATGCAAGGACTAGGCTTATTTCTTTGTTCATAAATGTCCAGTTGTTCCAACATGATTTGTTTAAAAAAAGTATCCTTTAATTATTGAATTACCTTTGCTCCTTTGTCAAAGACCAGTTGACTATATTTGTGTGAGTCTATTTTTGGGGTCTCCATTATTTTCTGTGATCTATTTGTCTATTTTTTGCCAATACCACACTGTCTTAATTACTGTAAGTTTGTAATTAAGTCATAAATTCAGGTAGTTAGTCTTGTGAGTTTATTATTCTTCAGTGTTGGGTTGCTAGTTTAGGTCTTTTGCCTTTTTATATAAAATTTAGAATCACTTTGTTAGTATACACAAAGTAACTTACTAGGATTTTATTGGGATTGCATTGAATTTCTAGATCAATTTGAGAGGAATTGACATCTTAACAATATTGAGTCTTTCTATATATGGATGTGGAATATCTATTTATTTAGATATTTAATTTCTTTCATCAGAGTTTTGGAATTTTCCTTATACAGATATTGTATATATTTTGTTATATTTATATCTAAGTATTTTATTTTAATGGAGAATGGGATGTTAATGTAAATGGTGCTATATTTTAAATTTTAAATTCCAATTGTTCATTGTAGGAATATAGGAAAGTGGTTGCCTTTTGTGTATTAACTCTGTATCCTACAACCTTGCTGTAATCACTTATTAGTTTCGAAATTTTTTCTGATGATTCTTTGACATTTTCTACATAAATACTCATGTCATCTGGGAACAAAGACAGTTTTATTCCTTCCTTCCCAATTTGTTTACTTTTTATTTCTTTTTCTTGCCTTATTCCATTAGCTAGGACATCTAGTAGGATATTGAAAAGCAGTGCAGGGAGGGCACATAATTGCCTTGTTCACATTCTTAGGGGAAAGTATCTAGAAACTCACATTATGTATTAGGTTAGCTCTATTGTAGACTTTCTTTACTATGTTGAAAAAGTTTCACTCCATTCCTAGCTTGCTGAGAGTTTTTATTATTAATGGCCTGATGCTTTGTCTTTTGGAAGTTTAGTAATTATTGATTCAATTTCTGTATACATATAGGCATATTCAGATTACTTATTTCTCCTTTTATAAGTTTTGATGCATTATACTTTCAAAGAATTGGTCCATTTCATTTAGGTTATCAAATTTGTGGGCATAAAAGTGCCAAATATTCCTTTATTATCCTTTTAATGTTCATATGATTGATAGTGATGGCCCATCTTTCATTTTTGATATTAACTATTTGTGTTTTCTCTCTCTTTTCCTCCTTGATTTCCCTGGCTAGAGGTTTATGAATTTTATTGATTCTTTTTTTCAAAAGAAAATAGCTTTTGGTTTTATTGATTTTATCGTTTCCCTGTTCTCAATGTCATTGATTTCTGCTCTATTTTTTAAATTATTTTTCTGTTTAATTTGGATTTAATTTGCTCTCTTTTTAAAAGTTTCCAAGATGGAAATTTAGATTTTAGATTTTTCTTATTTTCTAATATATGCATTCAATGTTATAAATTTCCCTTTAAACATTGTTTTCACTACATCCTACAAATTTTTATAAGTTGAATTTTTATTTTCATTTAGTTCCAAATATTTAAAATTTTTTTTGATACTTCTTCTTTAACCAATGTGTTCTTTAGAAGTGTGTTGTTTAATTTCCAGATATTTTGTGAATTTCTAACTATCTTTTCGTTATTAATTTCTGGCTTAATTCCACTATGGTTTGGGAGCATACTTTATTTAATTTCTGTTCTTTTAAATTTGTTAGAGTGTGTTTTATGGTCCATAATATGGTCTATCTTGGTGAAGGTTCCATGTGAGCTTGAGAAGAATGTGTATTTTGCTGGTGTTGGGTGAAGTACTCTATAAATGTCAATTTGACCTAGTTGATTGATGGTCCTATTCAGTTCAGCTATACTTTCACAGATATTCTACCTGCTGGATTTATCAGTTACTGAGAGGGGTGGTGAAGTCTTCAAATACAATAGTGCATATGTCTTTTCTTCTTGCAATTCTATCACTTTTTACTTCACATTTTGACACTGTTGTTAGGCACATACACAGTAAGGATTGTTATGTCTTCCTGGAGCATTGACCTCTTTATCATTATCTAATACCCTTTTTATCACTGATAACTTTCTTTCTCTGAAGTCTACTTTGTTTGAAATTAATATAGTTACCCTAGCTTTCCCTTGATTAGTATTAGCATGTTTTGTCTTTATCCCTTGGTTTATTTGTCTTTATGCTTAAAATAGATTTCTTGTAGACAGCATATAACTGGGTCTTGGTTTTTTTTTTTTTCTTTTTCTTTAAACTGTTCTCTAACAGTCTTTGTCTTTTATTTGGTGTATTTACACTATTCATATTTAAAGTGATTATTGAGGGGCATCTGGGTGGCTCAGTCTGTTAAGCATCTGACTCTTGATTTCAGCTCAGGTCATGATCTCATGGTCATGGGATCGAGCCCTATGTTGGGCTCCGCACTCCGTGTGACGTCTGCTTGAGATTCTCTCTCTCCCTCCTCCTCGGCCCTTCCCCCAACTTGTGTGCACATGCCCTCTCTCTCTCTCAAAAATAATAAATAAATAAATAAAGTCTTTAAAAATATTAAGTGATTATCAACATATTTGGATTAATAGCTACCATATTTGTAAATAGTTTATATTCATTTCCCTAGTTCTTTGTATCTTTTTTGTTTTCCACTCCTTTTCTTTACTGATTTTAACTGAGCATTTCATATGATTTCCTTTTCTTTGCTCTCTTAGTATATCCATTATACTTGCTTTTAAAATTCTTTTATTTCTTTTATTTTTTAAAAGATTTTATTTATTTATTTTTGAGAGAGAGAGAGTGAGTGAGTGGCAGGGCAAAGGGAGAGGGAGAAGCAGACTCCCCTGGAAGTGGGAGCTTGACACAGAGCTTTATCCCAGGACCCTGAGATTACCACCTGAGCCAAAAGCAGACACGTAATCAACTGAGCCATGCAGGCACCCTGCTATTAAAATTCTTTTAGTGATTTCCCTAAGTTTGCAATGTACAATATATCTAAGTTTACTCATGTATAGACACTATGCTTTGGACATACATACCATTTCTATATCTTACATATATAAAAAATAATTATGCTGCTTCATGGGTAATGAGGTTACTTTATAACACAGTATTCCCAATTCTTCCCTCTTATATCTTATGACATTACTGTCATTCATTTCACTTATCCACAAATTAGAATCATTGAATATATATTGCTATTACTATTTTGAACAAATTATTATCTACTAGATGAATTAAGAAAAAATAAAAGATTTTATTTTACCTTCTTTATTTCTTCTCTAATGCTCCATTTTGAATGTTGATCAGAATTTCATATTATTTTTCTTTTTCCTAAAGAACTTCTTTTAACATTTCTTGGAAGTCAGGTTTAATTCTCTCAATTTTTGTTTGTCTGAGAAAGTTGTTATTTCTCCACTTTTGAAGGATAATTTTGCTGGATACAGAATTCTAGGTTGGTGATTTTCTTCTTTCAACACTTAAATAACATTATGTTGGTATGGAGTCTTTATATTTTAATATTTGATAAGGATAGAATCCTCTCATTGCTCTTGAAGGATTCTGCACTCCCCTTCCCCTCAAAGTTTTACTGGTCTTCATATATGAAGACAAAATGAGAATGTCTAATTCCAAACTATCCCCACAAAAAAACCCTTTATTCAAAAATTGGGATTGCATTACAATTATAAATTAACAAAAGAAGTATTTTAATCTTCATTATGTTGAGTCTTTCTGTCCAATAATATGATGTTTTATTTAAATGCTATTTTGTATCCTTCAGCTCTGTTTTAAAGTTTTCTTCTTATTTAGTGTCACATTTTTACAGTTAATTTATCCCCAATAATTTTATTTATGTTGTGCAAATATAAATATGCTCTTTTTCCATCATATCTTTTAGCTGGTTATTGTTTATTTATATGTTTATACATAGATTATTGATTTCTCTACACAAATTTTCAATCTTATTATTTCACTCAACTATTATTTTTTTATAATCAGTTTTAATAATTCTTTTAGGTCTTCCATGTATACCAAGTGTCATCTTCAAAAAGTTGTAGATTTACCTCAATTCTAATTTTCATACATTTATTTTCTTTCTCTTTTCTAATTGTGTTTTCCAGTACTTCCAATATGGTGTTAAAGAATAGTGCTATGTAGTGTATGTCCTGACTTACAGTAGTGAGGTGGAAATACTCACTGTTTAGTGGTTTTCACATCAAGATAATACCAATTCCTTAGAGGGGCATTTGGGAATGTCAGGGTATATTTTGTTTCTATAATAATTCAGGAAAGTTGCTTCTGGAATTTATTATGTGAGTGACTCAGGGGTAAAATGTCAATAGAACATTTGTTGAGCAAAATGACTCTAGTGTTTTCCAGTGATCATTGGCTTGAGATAAAATGGGTTTTTTTTTTAATCTTATTGGATATTTTTGTTAAGAATGATTGCATTTTTTTGAATGACTTCTCAGCATCTATGGAGATAGATGATCATAAGATTTTTATGCTTAAATCTAAGTTAATATGATAGATCATATTAATAAATATCTTTTTTTTAGGTGGGGGGAGAGGGAGAGAGAGAATTTTAAGCAGGCTACACACTGGGCCTGAAGCCTAATGTGGGGCTCGATCTCAGCCCTGAGATCATGACCTGAGTTGAAATCAAGAGGTGGATGCTTAACTGACTGAGTCACCCAGGTGTCCCAATAGATATCTTAATATTGAAAATTCCTTTTATTGTTAGAATAAACCCCAATTGGTCAGATGTATTATTTTTTAATATGCTATTACATTCTGTTTGTTAGTATTTATTTAATAAGCTTCAATATTCATAAAAGTTTAACCTATAGTTTTCTTATTTGTGTATGTGTGTCTGTAGGTGCACATGTCTGGTATTTGCCAGGTTTTTGTTTCATTTTAGGTAGTGTTGCAATTATTTACTTTTTAAGATCAGAAAACTCCCTTGTGAAATCATCTGGACATGTAGAGATGCAGGAGTGGAGAATGATTATAACCAAACTAATTTCTCTATGTCTTCTTTGAAAATCAGAGTTTACATATTACTATCCTTTTTGGAGTCTGCTTTGGTAATGTGTATTTTCCAAGAATGTTATCCATTTCATCTATGTTCTCAAATTTATTGACATAGATTTGAGTAAAATTGTTTCTTACTTTGTAATTTTTTACCTTTTATAATTTTATTTAAAAAATTTGTTTTTCTCTTTTTCTTGTTTAGGTTAGGTAGTTTATCTTTTATTTTAGTTTCAAAATAACAAGGTTTTGAAAGTTCAAAAGAATATGTACACTCTTCAGGTAAGAAAGGAAAGGATGTTTAAAAAAATACATGTATGTGTTTGTTTAGGCAAAAGAAATACAGGAAGGGTAAACCATAAACTAAGAAGATTAATTACCTACGGGGATGGGTAGTAATGGGGTGAAAAGAATAAGGAAATGAGAATGGGGTAGGAGACATGAGTGGGGAACAATGCATTACTAAGAATGTTTTGGTATAGCTCTGATGCTTAGAACTGCGGTAATAGCTCACATACTGAAAAAAAAGGTAGTGACGGCTTCAGAGGGGAAGGGGGTGGGGGAATGGGATAGGCTGGTGATGGGTATTAAGGAGGGCACGTATTGCATGGTGCACTGGGTGTTATACTCAAGTAATGAATCATGGAACTTTACATCAAAAACTAGGGATGTACTGTATGGTGACTAACATAATAAAAAAATTATTATAAAAAAAGAAATAGGAAACTAATGTATTATTATTAAACTACAATGCCAATAATTCAGAGAGCTTTGCTCTTTACCACTTAAAATCTCACTTAATCCTCATGATAACATGATGTCAGGAAGATTCTTTGCAGACTGAGGCTAAGAGAAGGTACTTTACCGAGGTTACTAACTAGTAGGGGTGGGGTGAAGAGCACAATGCATGGGGCTGAGATGAATCCTACAGTTCTTTAAAAACCAACACTTAAGCTATGTTAAGTGACCTGGTTTTGTTGTAAAAACTGGAAAAGTAAAGGGGGTTCACCAAATCTAGACATTGCATTGTCTAGGTAAATGCTTGTCATTAAATGACAAGGCATCTTTCTTCTTGCTCCACTGTTCTTTCTCCACCCCAGCCAACAGCTTAGCTCACCTCATCTCCCAGGGCAGAAACAGAACTATTGTAATCTCCAATAAAGGAAGTGACAAAGGATGCACAAAAATTTTACTTGGCTTATTTTTAATGTTACGCTCACTGAGGATATGAACTGTAGAATTTTTTTGAGTGAAATAATATCTCTTGTACAGTCATTCTTAAGTCAAGATTTTTTAAGACTGAAAAAAAATCTCAAAATGAGTGTTGTAAAAATTAATATTTCAAAGTCAGCATTTTATTACTTTGTACACAATTTATGGATCAAGCCAAAATTTAAAAATCAAGTTTGTGAAATTTTCCAGTCTCAATACTCGTATTATTACAGAAGTAGAAATGCTGAACATTTAGTCTTTTACTGTATATTAGTGTCTAGAACATTAACTGCCATAGGCTTTGCCTCAGGTCTCTCAAGTTGGTCATTAACTAAGCTTGCAAAAGTATAACCTATCACATTTTGTTTTATGAAACTGACAATAAAAAATTATTGTTCTTGAAAAAGAAAAGAAAAGAAAAAAAGGTAGTATTCCCTGGGATATGGGTGGAATCCAAGATAGAATATAAAAATCACAAATGAAACTAACTGTGTTACAGATGAATAGCAAGCACACGGAAGGGGATGGGGAAGAAAAGAACAAACGTAAGTAATTCTGGAAACAGTATTTTTACTGTACACTATAAGGCTAACAACAAAAAGAACTGTACACAAATATTGTATGCTAGCCACTAAATGTGGTTCTCATAGGGGTATGGTGAGCAAGCCTGAAACTGAACTGTACAAATTAGTAAATGTAGTATAGATAATGAAAGCAGATTTCTTACTTACAGAGAAACAAGTTAAAGTAAGGAAAGGGAGAAGGCAAGAATAGTCTATGTGGTGTTGGACTAAAATTAGAGATATCAATATGAACTAATAGTTTTTAATATATACACATATATAGATACATAAGTAAATATAGATATGTGTGTTTGCAGGTGTTAGTATACATACAAATACTTCCTAGGGGCTAAACACTCGAATAACAATGAGCACACCTAGCACTTCAGTTGTGCTTTCTGTAGATCATTCTCCAACAGTAGGAACCAGGGCTTCTTTAAGAAATAGTGGATTTCAAGGATGCAGTAGAGAAAATACACAAGATGAGCCTAGAAAAAATTGAGACTCCAGAAGTAAGGAAATATTTTTTAATTGATGGGGACATGTTTGCAAGGACACTGGAAACAACTTTTAAGAAGCTCCCAGGGTCCAACACAGACAATTTGGACAAGAAAATTAACAATGATAAATTGCACTATAATCTGTAAAATAAAATAAATCATCCATGAATCCCTGTTGATATAAGTAAGTGATTGAATTAATAAATTGGGGAGAGGCACAGCTCTTCCTTATAGTAGTACTCCATTAATAAATGTAGAAGGAATGATAAAAAGAGAAAGCAGTATTAGCCAGAGACTGCAATAACTGTAGTCAAGAACCATCAATGGTATTAAAATTAATCAGTGAAAGTATTATGAGAAACAAGGTATTTATTTACATAGTCTCAAAATATTTCCCCAACGATATTTATTTATTAACTGTAGGAGAAAAATAGTAGCTTTACAATGCAGAAACATGACATATACCTCCTTATCAAGTTTACATCATCAGCAATGAGACATAGAAACTTTGGTATGTTCTGATATACTGTACTTCTGAGATATTCTTGCTAAAGATGCAAACTTGAATCCGATTATGAGAAAATACTAGAGAAACCCAAACTGGGGGACGTTCCAGAAAATAACTAACAAATACTCATCAAAAATGTCAAGGTCATGAAGTTAAGAAAAGGCTAGGAATTATCACATATTGGAGGAGACTAAACAACTAAACGCAGTGTGGGATCGTGGAATGCATCCTGGGTCAGAAAAAGGATATTTGTGGGAAAACTGACAAAGTTTGAATGAAGTCTGTAGATTAGTTAATGGTATTGCATTTGTTTAATTGTCTGGTTTTAGTAGTTGCACTACAGTTATGCAATATGTTAACATTGGGGAAGTGGAATAATGGGCATACAGGATCTCTATGTACTGATTTTGCAATTTTTCTGCATACCAAAAAGTATTGCAAAATTCAAAGTTAAAAAATTACTTGTCTTGATTTTGTCATTAGTTTTCCTAGTCTATTGCATAGCTCATTACTTTCTGATTTTATTTCTCTTACCTCCTTATGCTGCTTTCTTTTGGTTTATTTTATTATTTATAACTTTGAAAAATCATATAAAATTCTTTTGTTTTCATTCTTTATCTTATTGATAGAAATGTTTGAGGCTAAGGATTCACAACCCTCAAATGTTGAGAAAAGCTACAGAGCTTTACAGTAAGTATCTCATATTCCCACGGTCTGGATTTTACAATTAATATTTTATTGTATTTGCTTTATCACATACCCAGACATCTATCCATCACTTCTTCAATTCATTTTATTTTTCATGCATTTAAAAATAAGCAATAGATATCAGTACAACCTGTCCCCCAAATACTTCAGCATGCATATTATTAACCGGAGTTCAATATTTGTTTACCTTTTTTTTTTCTTTGAGATAAAGTTTCCAAACAATGATATAGGTATTTCTCACTGTCTCTTGCTTCTGAATATTGAAGTGGAAAAATCTGGGAACATTTTTCTCCACTTTATAAGTGACTTAATGTGTTTTACTGACTCCAGAGTATTCTTTCTTTGTCTTTAAAATTCAAGATTTTCCCAGATATTATCATTGTTTATCTTCTTGTATCAATTTTTTCTGGTATATGCTACCATCTTTCATTGGGTAAATTCAGCCATCTCTAAAGTTTTCTTAGATCTTATTCTCCATAGGTGTTCTGGTCCATTGCCTTTGTTTTATTGAATGTGGACTCCAATTACATGATTGCTACATCTTCTTATTCTTTTTTTCTAATATATTTAATCATTAATCCTTTTAAACTCTTTATTCCATATTGTTTGCCTTTCTCGTTGCTATCTATTATTTCTCTTACTGAACATCCTACAGTGTTTGTTCTCCCCTTTGTTTGTTCAATGGTGGGTGGTTTTTATTTTTCAAACTTTTCTTTGTATTTCTTACTGAGCTCTGCAAGTTCATGTTTCATCATCTAGTCTTATCATCCATTACCTGGCATTCTGTGTCTCTGCTTTGTAGTATTGCTTTGTAGGCATGATTGCTTCACTATTGTTTTAAAATTCATGAAATGAAGTCTGGTCACTTAAAAAAAAAGTCTGCTTCCTTTTAACACTTTTTTTAGTGAGTGTTCTCTATCTATTGGTGAATTTTGTTGCCCTTCTCCACTTTTTCCCTCACAGGGTATTTGCATCAAGGCTGTACTTATTCCTTTTTTACTATCCATCTTGAAATCGTTTGGATTTTTCTTGGCTAAGATATTTGCAGGAGTTTCCGAGTAGGGGTGCTAGACAGTCCTCAAAGTCTGGGACTACATCTCAAATCTCTCTGGATCCCTAACGATCCACAAATGGGAGCAAACCCTGAAATAGTAGTGTTAAAGATAATTAGGCTTGAAGAAAAAAAATTTTCCCTGAATATATTTAAATAGTAGATTTAATAACTGTGTGCTGCTTTTGCTGTTGGTCACAAATATGTCTTTAGTTAACATTCAGATAAAGGGAAAGTTTTGTTATTGTAAACTGCCTGGGGTCTTTTTGTGCACATCTAACACTTTCATTTACTCCTAGTAGGTGTGCAATGATTATACAATTGAATTCTTGGGTAGAATGGATTATAATAGAAGAAAAAGAGAAAAAGTAAAACTGAAGCTCTTTCTTTTAACCACGTAGGTCATCCTCATCAGCAGTGGGTGAGGAGCTCTTCTATATTAAGAAGAGCATTTGTATAATTCAACGAAAAAGAAAGAGATCTTATCCTCCAGCTGGTTGACAAAGGACATGAAATCACACTGGATCGTTTCTAGCATCAGACCTTAGGTTCTTTATATTTTAGAATCCCCTTTTATTTTTTATTTTATTTTTTTAAAGATTTATTTATGTATTTCAGGGAGAGAGAGCACGAGCTGGGAGAGAGACAGAAGGAGAGGGAGACAAGAAGACTGAGCAGGCTCCCAACACGGGGCTGGTTCCCAGGACCCCAAATCATGACCTGAGCTGAAACCAGGAGTCAGAGGCCCAAGCGACCGAGGCTCCCAGGTGCTCCTAGAATCCCCTTTTATGATTTACAATCAACTTAATAGAATGGGCAGAGTTTACTCTCAGTTCCATAAACCCTTATTGTTTATTATTTTTTAAAAAATTAACTGTGTGTTTATGCTAAAGGACACATTCTGCAAACAAATTTAGTCTTTGATTAAAAAATACAGTTGAGGAAAGGAAATTCATGGGAATCTTTTTATTTTGCCCCTCACTCCATTGTTATTTAGTCCTGTAATTGTGGTGATGTGTTTCAATGTCTGAGTTGGAATCTTAGTATATGAATTTTAAAATATAGGAGTCAATTCTTTTTTAAAATTTTCTTCTTTAAAATACAGAAGTCTTATCTTTGCAGTATATTTTTATTTGCTTTATTCAAGGATAGGGAACACAAATGAATAACCAGCCACCAGCTGTTTTTAGCTTTTCCAAGGTTCAGAATCTTACCTGGGGTGTGAAGAAACAGAGCAGTCTCTTGGTCTGCAGATGAGATGATTACTGAAGCTATCGCATGCTGGCACTGTGAGCATCTCCAGTTAGAGCATGTATTGATGCAAAGAATAAAAAGCCACACTGGGAAGGCTAGGGTGATCAAAATCTCTCTGGTTCATGGATTAGAGGGTGTCAGACATCTCTTTCTTAAGAGAACTGCTGTTTGTGGACTGAGGGAGTATGCTTTTTTATTTATATGATGGATTTGAGATTCTGGGATGTGTGTGTATTTAATTTTACGATAAGAAGTGGTCTGATAAGAAAAAGCCTTCTCATTATGTTAAAGGCAACACCTGTTTTGCTGGGGAAGGGCAGGAAGGTACAGATGGACCATGTGGCTAATTCAGCTAAGTGGCCAAATCAATGCTCAATGGCATATTTGAAAGCAACCAGTTTGAAAGTAGAAACTGACTTGTCTATTTAAAAAAGGGGGAGGGTGGTGGCGAGAAAAGACATCTTTGGAAATTAAATCTGCTTAATATGGCTTAAAAGCATTAAAGATAATAAAATAACAATGCTGTTTCCACAGACCGACTCTCTTGCTAAACCAACACCAAAGCATATTTCAATTTTCCAGATGCAGGGACTAGTTTTCAAAAGATGGATTCATGTTACTCTGGAAAGCTCCCAAACAAATAATGTCTCTTTATTGGAAGCAAATGAAGAAAAAAGAGGATCTGTAGGGGAGTGAGAGCTACATAATTGTATTAAAGCATAAACTTAGCAGTTCAGATAGGGATCCGTGAGAGAAATAGTTGCCCCGGGTTTGAGCAGAGAGAAGCTGCAATCAGAACCACTCGATAGGGTAGACTTATTAGTGAGTGAGAAGACGATAGGGAACAACGCAGAGCCCCAACTCAAGAATTCAGCCAGGATTGGATTTAAACTAGCTTTGCTGCACTTTGGGGACCTGGAAGACCTTGGAAGTTGGTTGTCTGGCAGGGGAGGTAGGAGTGGAATTTAGTGAGATGGGAGAATGTAGCTTCTAACAATTCAGGCTCTGGGGTCTAGCATTCTTGGATACAAATTATGACTCTGCTCTTTAACAGTGGTATGGCTTTGAACAAGCAACCCAACGTCTCTGATTTTGTTTTCTCATCTGTAAAAGGGGCTAAAACCAGTATTGATTTCAGAAGATTGTGGGAGAGATTAAAAATGCTAATATGTACAAAGCACTTGGCTAAATACTGCACAAATAGTTAGGATACACAAATGTAAGCTGCTATAATATTATATTACTGAAATAATAATAACAATAATAATAGTAAGCCCAGGATTTAAGTTTTAGAGTCTTCCTGGTTTCAAATGACTTTCCACTACACAATTTTCTCTTGCATATTCATAATTATTCCATCGGTTTAGTCTTTGGAAAACTTTCCCCACGTCTCAGCCCCCTGAATAGGACCTGTATCAAAGAGCTTGTATTGAAAGCACGCATTTATTCATCTCTCAGTTATTCATTCATTCATTCATTCATTCAATAAGCACTTTTTGAGAACCTACTGTGTGCTAGACCCTATTAGTAGACAGGTATACATGTAATGGTGAAAAAGGGCAGATTCTTTCATTCTAGGAATTTATGGCATGGTGGGGGATATACATATTAAAGAAGACCCGTTGGACTAGGTTCTGGGGATTTGGGCAATGGCATTCTGGAAGAAATATCTAAGTTGAAAACTGAAAGATAAGTAAAAATTTCTCAGTTGAAGTAGAGTCATGAATGGATAAGAACAGAGAGGACTATTTCAGGAAGGAAGAGAAGTACGTTAAAGGCAATAATGTGGGAAAGAGAATGGGCACTGTCCTGTGTGACTGGATAAAGGATGTGAAGAGAGGAGTGCCCAGAGATAAGAGTTGGAGTTAGATGTGAAGGGTTTTGTTAAACACTTTCAAAGAATATTCATTTTATCCTGAGGGCAAAAAGAATGGAAAAGAGAGAATCCTAACGTTTCCATGAAAGCTGATCTACATTTTTTTCATGCCATTTTTTAGTTATTCCATTGTTTCCTTACAAGTCTAAGACATGGAGGAAGGCAGCTATCTCTCCCTTTTTGTAGCCAAGGAAACAGTGTCAGAATCATGTCCTCCCAGGTGACTGCCAAGTCCTATTTTATAAGGCAATCTGATGATAAAAAGCATCTCTTCCCTTACCTCCCAACACACACTATTTCTCCAAATTTAATTGATGGGATGTTGATGCTGAGATATTGTTCAAGGAGAAAAATTTATAGAAGAGGACAAGTCCTTTAGGAAGATAGGTGACCTGATATGGGCCCCTATAGCTCCCAAATCATTTGATTCCATGAAGCTCAACATGCCTTGGCCTGCCTTCTCCATTTGGAAGCTCGGGCTGGGTCTGTTCTTGAAACCCATTGAGGAAACCATGTGAGGTTATCTCCATTATTCCCTCAAATCTTCCTCCCTTGGCACAAGGAAACAGTTAAAATGAGTGGGAATTTGAAAAAGGTCCAAGTGCAGCAGTGCATTGATCACAGATATCAGAGAGAGTCCAAAAGCAGTGAGAGCAAGCAATATTTAATCCCGAGATTCATGGCTCTCATCAGGTTCAGGTGACTGTACGTATGTACATACATACATAAGCAAGTGAGCAATAACAAACATTAAAAATAGGGCTTTACCAGCTTGGAATTTTTCCAGCAAACAGAATTTTCCTCATTTTCTTCACCTTCTTAATGATTTCTTTCTCCCTTGTTTTTTTATCCTCATGAAAAGCCAGTGGATTCATGAATAAGGATAAAATCCTAACAACTTGAGACAGAATGAATAGGAAATAATTGTTATGGAGGCAATTTTTTTTTCTTTAAATGACAAGCTTTTGGTATGAAAGACTACACTAGTTACCTGGAAAACAGAGAACAAGGCTTTTCTTCTAGATATAATAGATAATTTTTTGTAACCGTAAAAGCTGTTGTTTACTTTTGGAAAATTATTTTTATTTTGAAATGATTTTAGATTTGCAGAAGAGGGTCGCCTGGGTGGCGCAGTCCTTAAGCATCTGCCTTCGGCTCAGGGTGTGATCACAGTGTTCTGGGATTGAGCCCCACATCAGCCTCCCCCGCTGGGAGCCTGCTTCTTCCTCTCCCACTCCCCCTGCTTGTGTTCCCTCTCTTGCTGGCTGTCTCTCTCTCTGTCAAATAAATAAAATCTTTAAAAAAAAAAAAAAGAAGATTTGCAGAAAAGCTGCAAAAAATAGTACCTATAGCTTTCATGCAGTAAACACTTACGCTAACAGCTAACAGAACCAAGAAATTAATTTTGATACAATACTATTAACCAAAGTACGGAACTTATTTAGATTTTACTAGTTTTTTCACCAATGTCCTTTTTCTGTCCCAGGGTTTCACATTGCATTTAGTTTTATGTTTCCTTAGTCATTTCCAATTTGTAACAGTTTCTCTGTCTTCCCTAGTCTTTCACAACCTTGACACATTTGAAGAGTACTTGCCAATTATTTGGTAGAATGTTGGGCAATTTGAATTCGTCTGATGTTTTCTCTTGATTATATTGAAGTTAGACATTACTGGGAAGAATACAGCAGAGGTTTTGCCCTGCTCCAGGCACATATTAGGGGTACATGGTACCAATGTGTGTTATTGCTGATGTTAACCTTGGCTACTTGGCTAACATCCATTGCCTGGCTGGCTGCCTGGACTTTCCACTGTAAACATTATCCCTTTTGAAATTAGTAAATATTTTTGAGAAGATACTTTGGGATTAAGCAGATATTCTGTTTCTGCTTAAACTTTTACTCATCAATTTAAGCATCCATTGGTGGACCTTGCCTACTGTGATGCTTTAATGCTGATTTTCTATTTCTCGCATTCTTTTTACATGCATTAGTTGGAATTCTTCTGTAAGAAAGAGTTGTCACTTCTCCTTCATGTATTTATTTATTCAGTATGCTTGTGTACATTTTTGTTACTTGGATTATAATCCAGTATTACTGTTATTTATTTTGTTGCTTGATTGTTTGAATTTTGGTCATTGGCAGCATTTCCAGATTGGTTCCTGTGGCATTTCTATATGCTATCATTTGTTTTTTTATTGTTGGTTTGTTTTGGTTTGGTTTGGTTTGGCTTGGTTTGGTTCTGTTTTGGTTTGGTTTGGCTTGGTTTTGAGCACTTGGGCACTTCCTTACTTTCTGGCACCACAAGATACTCAAGGTCCATGGTGCATATTCCTCTACTCCAGCCCAGAAACCAACCAGCTCTCTAAGAAGCCTGGTTCCTTTTATTGGAGAGTGTAATTTAGAGGGCCTGGGTGTTAGGTGTTATTATTGCTATTGACGTCTCACTCTTTCTAGATTCTCTCAGTGGATGGAGCTACGAAATACACGTATGTGTATTAACTCATGCATACATACAGATCTATATTTGTTTATCTATTCCATATTGATAACTTCAACTTTAATCCAGCACTGTAGGGCTCATTCTAGTCTTCCCTTTCTTTATTTTTAACTACTTTCTATGACGTAAGAAACTTGACTCTCATTACTTACACAATGTATGTATTTATTTGTTTAACCTTATACACAAATGTTTCAGAATTTCTGACCTATGCTCCTGTCCGAAACAAATTTACCAGTTAGAGTATGGTATTTGTGCATAGTTTTTTCTGTCTTTAGCCTAATAGTACTACCTTCTCAAAACATTGTTTTCCGAAGTTACTTAGGCCAACTACATTCATCTCCAAACCCTTCAGTGTGGTTATGTGATTCATTTGAAATTCATTTAAATTTTGTTTGCCACAGGCTGAGTTCCATCTTTCCGGCTGCATCTTGGTTTATTTATGTATTTTTTTTTTTTTTTACATTTACGTAAAGTATGGTAGTCTTGTGTTTAACTTTGTAAGAAATCTCCAAACTATTTCCAAAATGACTTTCCCATTTCATATTCCCACCAACAATATATGAGAGTTCTTTTTTTTTT